>NC_080172.1:56211167-56511167 GCF_950295315.1 Erinaceus europaeus
TCCTTTCTCCCTCTCTGTACCTCCTCCTTCCCTTTCAAGTTCTCTGTTTCTATAAAAAAAGAAAAGAAGGGGGATGAAAAGCAATCAGGAACATAGCAGTGGATTTGTCATGTAGGCAGGAGACCCAGAAGGAAGTGTGGTGGTAATAATAATTAATAATAAAAAGAAAACATTAAATAATAAAAAAACCATACAATGAAATTCCAGCAAAGTTGCACTGGATCACAGAACATAAGTACATCCAATGAGTGTGGCAAGGTTGAAGACTCCGCAGGAAATACTGCACCCTCAGGGGGAAAGTGGATTGATGCAACTGCCTTGGAGAATTATTGTTAAATTTGAGTTTGGATAAAATACCCTATGACCCAGAATTCAGAATACTTATGCTAAAGAAATGCCTTCACTTGTCAATCACATTATTTGTACTTTAATGTCCATACAACCTGCTTCATATTTGCACCAGACTTAAAATGGTTCATGAGTGCATCAGCAGCAGAGCTAGAAAATAAGATGGGTTGGATGGAGCTTGAAGAAATCATGTTAATTGAGATAAGTCAGAAACAACAGGATGATTATGGGATGATTTCACACATAGAAGTGAAGAACAAGATCAGAAAGAAAAACACTAAGCAGAACTTGGAGTGAAGTTGGTGTGTTGCACCAAATTAAAAGAAGCTGGGTGGGGAAGAGGGTTCAGGTCCTAGAACATGATGGCAGAGGAAGACCTAGTGGGGGTTGAATTGTTATGTGGAAAACTGGGAAATGTCATGCACGTACAGACTATTTTACTTTACTGTCAACTGTAAACCATTAATCCATCAATAAAGAAATTTTTTAAAAAGGAAGAAAATAAGGTGGGTGTATCCATACAATGGAAAATCATACAGCAACAGTGGAGATAAGTCTGACACACTTGAAGAAAGCAGAGAAAAAATAAAAGATATGATATCATTACATGTATGTAAAGTTTAAAAATAGGACAGAAGAAATCCCAAAATGTACTGAAAATGGGACACATTCACAGGCAGTAAAGAAAAACAAAGAGGGGAAGGATTGTGATCAGGAAGTAATACACTGTTCTGGGGGCTGGTAATGTGCTATTTCCTATGCTGAGCAGAGGTTGCCCATTATTTGCTTATTTATTATGCAGTACATTTAAGTTTTTATATATTTCCATATGTGTGTGGCATTCCAAAACTTGAAAAGGATTTTAACAAAAGAACAAGAAAGTTCAGCTAAATAGTGCTCTTGTTAAACTTTGCTTCGCTTCATAGAAGATGTGATTAAGAACAAATTTTGCCTCTTTGCATCATATGTTACTTTCTACTCAACTTTGAATTCTGTAGACAGAAATCATCCATGACACTGATTTAATCACAAGACCCACACAGTTTAGATTCTCATACCATCTATCTTTAATTATACAAAATGTTAGGAATGGATGCTTCTTACTGAAGTGTCTTCATCAACAAAATACAACAATCCTTTGAACCAGTGTTCTAGTATTTTGGTTTTGTCATTTATAACCTAAAATTGGACTGTTTAGCCTTACTTCTTCAGATACTTATATTCATATAAAATAATGAAAATGAAAATAGCTATTCTGTATCTGAGTTTTAGCTGAGAAATTAAAAGCACTGCAATTTTGCTGAGTTCTTGTTGCATTTATATGTGATCTTGGCTAATTCCCATGGCAACTCTTCAATGTACATATATTTATAACTTTTTCAAGTGGTAAGCACAGAGATTAACTACTTAATATAAATAGCTAATGAGCTAATGACTTTTAATTCCAAAACCTGCTTCTTGCTCTACCATATCTTTTCCCCCCAAAAAACCCAAAAGCTGGATTTGTATTAGTATAAGTTATGCTTCACTGGACACCTGCCATTTTCTTCTTCTTCTTCTCTTCTCTCTCCCTCTCCCTCTCCCTCTCCCTCTCCCTCTTCCTCTCCCTCTCCCTCTCCCCTCTCCTCTCCTCCTCCTCCTCCTCCTCCTCCTCCTCCTCCTCCTCCTCCTCCTCTCCTCTTCTTCTTCTTCTTCTTCTTCTTCTTCTTCTTCTTCTTCTTCTTCTTCTTTTCTTCTTCTCCTTCTCCCCCTTTCCCCTTCTCCTCCCCCTTCCCCTTCTCCTTCTTCTTTCTTATTGGGGGAATTAATGGTTTACAGTAAATAAAGTTGTTGATACATGTGTGAAATTTCTCAGTTTTCAGCAAAACACACTCAACCCCCAGCCTAAGTTCTTCTCCACTAACATGCTCCAGGACCTGAAAGCCCCCCTCTCCTCAGAATCTTGTGTTTTGTTTTGGTGAACTACACCAAATCCAAACCAAGTTCTACTTTTTGTTTCTTTGTTCTTTTTTCTCAACTTCTGTCCTTGAGTCAGATCATACAATGTTCATCCTTCTCTTTCTGGCTATCTCACTTAACATTATGATGTAGAATTTGTAATAAATTAATAAATCCATGACTTCACACAGTTGAAAGTGTTAAAGAGTGAAAGCTATGATATCATGCTTTAAAGAACATGATACATCCTTTTAATCCCTAAATATTATAGTTCAAGCCAATTAAAAAGATAGTGACCATACATCAGACTGTTAGAGGACATACAAAACTCTATACAGTTAAGATTTAAGATGTATGTTATGGAAGCAATATATTTTATCTCCCTACTTTTTACTGCTTTCCATTTTCAAATTATTGTTGGCTGGCCTTAAACTATGAGTAAACCTTATTCCTACAGCTTTGTTTAAGCACTCCCATGGCCACATCTACATTTGTTCTGATAAAAGAACCATGGGTCTTAGTTAGTATCACTTTCATAATTATACCTAGTAGATAATAGTGCCTAATAGACCAGTGGATAGGAGTGGGTGGAAATAATGAAGACCTCCTTGGATTATGGACTATATGTTTTTATATTATTATTATTGATTTAATAAGACCATAGAATAAGAGGAGTACAATTCCACACTATTCCCACTACCACAGCTTTGTATCCCATTCCCCCCATTGGAAGCTTTCCTAAGCTTTTTTTCTAAATTTTTTAATATATTTATAAAATAAAAATATCAACAAAACTGTAGGATAAGAGGGTTACAATTCCACACAGTTCCCACCACCAGAGTTTCATATCCCATCCCTTCCATTGGAAGCTTTTCTATCCTTTTCCATCTGGGAGCATAGACCCAGGATCATTATGCGGTGCAGAAGATGGAAGGTCTGGCTTCTGCAATTGCTTCTCCTCTGGGCATGGCCATTGGCAGATTGATCCATACCCCTAGCCTGTATCTTTCCCTACTGGGGTAGGGCTCTGGAGAGGTGGGGTTCCAGGGTACATTAGTGAGGTCATCTGCAACTATCACTAAGCCTGCCATGAAAGAGCTTTTTAACTATGGTTCTTAATCAGAGACAGTCCCAAACCCAAAATAAAGACCAGGAATACTACCAAATAGACTAAAAGGCATTCTTAATCAGAGACAGTCCCAAACCCAAAATAAAGACCAGGAATACTACCAAATAGACTAAAAGGCATTCTTAATCAGAGATAGTCCCAAACCCAAAATAAAGACCAGGAATACTACCAAATAGACTAAAAGGCACAAGGCAACATGTCCCTCTCCAACTCTTTCCTAAATAAAGAATTACCTGGCTCTAAATATCAACAGTGCATGGTTGAGAAATATTGATGTAAAGGAACATTTAAAAAAATTCACAGAAGGCTTGGTAGATGACTCAGCAACAGAGCATAGGATTTGCATACATAAAATTCTAGGTTCTTGGGGTGGGGGTATAGCATAATGGTTATGCAAAGAGACTTGAATGCCTGAGGCTCTCAAGTCACAGGTTCAATCCCCCATACTTCCATAAGCCAGAGCTGAGCAGTGCTCTGGTAAAAAAAAAAAAAAAAAAAAATTCTAGGTTCTTGGACTTTCATAGCTAGAACTGATCTGTGTTTGGGTCTCTTTCATCTTGCTCTCATAAAAATAAATATTCTTTTTAAAGGAGAGAGAAAAATCATAGAGCACAGAATGGAATTTGGGAAAGTGACTACACACCAATGTATACACACACACACACAACTGGTTAGAGAGGATGGTCAAAGATCTCAACTTATAATAACAATCAAAAAGAAATTAAGTTATCAAAAAGTGCCTGGAGATAGCATATCCAGTAGAGCATATGCATTACCATGCGTGAGGATACAAGTTCTAGTCCTTGATCCCCACTAGCATGGGGGAAGCTTCATGAGCAATAAAGCAGAGCTACAGGTGTCTTTATTTTTCTCTCCTCTATCATCCTCTTTCCTCTCAATTTCTCTTTGTTTCTATAGGAAAAAGAAAAAAAAGGAAAAAAATGTTCACCAGGATCAGTGGATTCATTAGCAGGCACCAAGCCTCAGTGATAACTCTGGTAGTAACAAAAATTTTTCTAATTTAAAATAATTTTGAGAAATACACATAAACAATGAAAAAGTCTATTATGCTCTTGGGGAGGGGAAAGCTGTAATATAAAAATGTCAACTTTTTCCTAAATTAATTTATATATTTAACATGATCCTTATCTTTTACATGGTAGAATGTTTTAATAAAATAATCTGGGTTTAAAATTCAGTTTAAAAATAACAAAGAAAACAAAAAAATCTGAAGGAATAATAAAGGGAACTTATTTTTATCCAATGTTAAATTAATTTTAAAGCTGCATAAAATTAAAGTAGTGTAATGTTGGCATAACAAATGAAACAGACTATAGATCTTAGAAAAAGATGCAAATCCAAAGGAGGTGGTATTTCAAGTCTCTGGATAAGAGGCAGATGCTTCAATAAGGAATATTGAAACAACAGGACTGTCGTCTGGTAAAACATAAAGTTTGATTTATTTGTTTTTACATGAGTACTAGAAGAACACATGGATTTCTGTAAAACAAACTCAAATGGGAAAAACTTAAATATGTCCCAAACCCAAACCCCAGGAATCATGAAAGGAAACATGAATATATTCATAAGTAAATAGAAAAGAACTACAAACATGAAAATACACTAGCAGTTTATATCACAAGGAACTAATCTCCTTAATAAATAAAGGGCTTCTATAAGTCAATAGAAGGCCAACCACACAATAGGTATCGAAAGAAAATAAATGTACCATAAGATGAAAAGAAAATTCAAGAGACTCATACTTGTGGGTAAAAACCTACTCTCACTTGAAATAAGAAAATTATTACACAAAAATTACTTACTTTTCCACCTACCAATTGGCAAAAGATTTTTTAATTTAATAAAAGGACTTACACCCCACCTGGAGGGAGAAAGTGGTGAAGCAGGACTGCAGGTGTCTCTCTGTCTCTCTCCCTATCTCCCCATCCCTTCTCCATTTCTTCCTACCCAATAATAAATATAATTAAAAATATTATTTTCAATTTTTTAAATATTCATTTATTTATTCCCTTTTGTTGCCTTTTTTATTGTTGTTGTTGTTATTATTGATGTCATGACTGTTGAATACGACAGAAAGAAATAGAGAGAGGAGGGGAAGATAGAGACGGGAGAGAAAGATAGACACCTGCAGACCTGCTTCACCGCTTGTGAACAGACTCCCCTGCAGGTGGAAAGACGGGGGCTGGAACCGGGATCCTTACACTGGTCCTTGTGCTTCATGCCATGTGCGCTTAACCTGCTGCACTACAGCGCAACTCCCTATTTTCAGTTTTTAAAAAGGACTTACAAATAGGTGCACACAAAAGTTCAAGAAAATACTTGCAGAAGAACAGACATTTAATATGCTAGTTATATGTGTGAAAGTTGATAAATCCACTGGTAACTAGTATACAACACACATACATTTTAACCTAGGCATTTATCCTACTTTTCTATGCATACTTGTGGAAAGTGTAAGTTATTCAGTGAGGCACATTCAGTAATAAACAATTAGTAAGATCCATAAATGTTCACAGTGGTTATACACAATTGGAAAGGCTATAAATACTTACTAATCATGAACTACAAAATCACAGCACATTATGAAACAGATACTACATAGCTACACAAAAAATGCTGTGGTTTCTCTTTCTCCCTTCACCCCCAACCCCAGCTTCAACCCCCCAAAAAGTCAGCCTGCAGTACCAGCAATGATCAAAAACAAGAATATATATCACTCTCAATATCAACTTTGAATCCAGGATATACTGTCAAAGAGGGCCAGTGGTAGTGTACCTAGTAGAATACAAGCCTGAAGGACCGAGGTTCAAGGCACTGGTTCCCTTCTGCTGGGGGAGGGGGTGGTCATGAGCAGTGAAACAGTGTTGTAGGTGTCTGTCCTTCTGTCTCTCTTTCCTTCTCTATCTGTTTCTCACCTCTATCAAAAAAAGATGAAGGAAGAGGAGGAAAGGAAGGATGGATGGAAGGAAAGGAAAATAGATGTCAGACACAGTGAAGTCATACAGGCACGAAGCCCCAGTGACAACCTTGGTAGTAAAGTAAATGCATACAGAATATCATCATTTGTAGGGGGAGAAATGAGATATACAAGCATCTATAAAATATTTTATTGTATATACATAAAATATCCCTAGAATGATGCATATACACACATTTATTACACCCTCAACAGTTGGTTAGATGAATAAGTGAGAAAGGTAGAAACAATACTTTCTCTCATTGTATATTCTTGTGTGCCTCTTGAATTCCAATCCAAATTCAACTCTTACACAAACCAATGGATCAATAAGAAAATTTAAAGCAATCTCTAACATTATCATCATGGTCTCCAGCTCTGCCAGCCAAGTTATTTATCCCTTCCCTTCCCTGGTCCTGTTCAGTCTGTTTATGCTGAGGAAAACTCATGAAGTTTAAAAGCATGGGACGCTATCGAGAGAGGGGATTCGATATGGAGCTCTAGGGGTGGGCAATGTGTGGAAATGTACCCCTCTTATCCTATGGTCTTCTCAATGTTTCCATTTTATAAATAAATTTTTTTAAAAAAGCATGAGACTATCTTTCCTCTGTACTCATCAAACCCAGGCTCCAGCTCTGCATGGGTTCTCAACAGACTTGCTTTTAAATCCATAGGGGTGACAATTCAGCTTATTTTAAAATTGGGAGGAATTCTGAAAAGAACTGCCAAAATGATTAAATAGACTAGAGATACTGGTTCATAAAAAAAGGAAAAGAAAAGGCCTACATATGTGTGATTTGGCTAAATGACAGTAGGGCCAGGTTGTGATTAACACATACTATGATTCAAGGAGCCTGAAAAACATGAAAGAAGAGAGCAGTTGAGGACGTAAGTAGGAAAAGGACAATGAATGCATGGAAAGAAAAAGTATATTCATCTTTATGCCTGTCTGTCTCCAGAGCAGAATATCTAGGAAAGCTGTGTTTGTCATGTTATTGCAGAATATTCTAGAAAATCTTTACCTTCATAGTCACAAGCCCATGCCATCTTTACCTGAAATTTTTCCTTGCTCCCCCTGTCTCTTTGCATTGACAATATCCTGGATCCAAAGTGGATGGCCACTTTTCTTCTTTTCTCCCTTTCCTATGCATATTTAATGAGACTCATGTGGTGTACATTAATCATTCATTCATATTTTACATTTTTTCTGGGTATCTTTATCTATATGAAGTTGGGAAACAAGTTTGTAGTTGTCTGGGATTACTATCAAGGGATTTCTGATAGTGCATGATCGTTCTCTGTAGTATCAAGAAGTGACCAGCAATTGATCAGTAATTGACACAGACCAGCTTGTATAGCAGAAGTGAGCTATATATTAGTTCCATCTTCCTAACCAACTCCCCATTAACCCCATCTCTGTAGCATATGGAAAACTTACATAATTGCAACACCATTAAAAATGAGCGAGGGAGTCCGGCGGTATTGCAGCGGGTTAAGCGCACGTGGTGCAGCGGGTTAAGCGCACCTGGCGCAAAGCAAGGAACAGCGTAAGAATCCCGGTTCAAGTCCCTGTGCTCCCCATCTGCCGGGGAGTTGCTTCACAAGCAGGTGAAGTAGATCTGCAGGTGTCTATCTTTCTCTCCCCCTCTCTGTCTTCCCCTTTTCTCTCCGTTTCTCTCTGTCCTAGCCAACAACCACGACATCAATAACAACCACGACATCAATAACAACAACAATAACTACAACGATAAAACAACAAGGGCAACAAAAGGGAATAAATAAATATTAAAGTAATAATAATAATAATGAGCATCACTGGGTTACTTTGCTATTCTGTAATACACTTGCCAAGCTTTGATAATTGCTGTGTCTCTTTTAATCCTTGTATTTTCTATTACCTAAATCTCAATCCATAATTCTTCAAGCTTTTGTGCCACTATGTCAGAACACATGCTTCAGGGTGTGAATAATTGATATGGAAGTATGTATAAAATCTGTGTGGGTGTATGTGTGTGTGAGTGTTCATGGATTGGTTTGTTTATAGTCATTCATCAATATGTATCTAGGAAGATGCACATCTGGGTAAGACGAAACCAAAAGAAGACAAACCAAAAAATAAAATTTAAGAAGTAGTCTGGTAAGGATTCCAAAACTAATACCTATGACTATTTTTAAGGCATTTTGTGGTTTTTGTCTCTTTTAAAATTTCCTCATTTATCAAATAAAGAGATTGAGCTGTGGCTGAAACTTGAGCCCTATGTGCTTACAACTGACAACATCAGGTGAGGCTACCCCACTGTGGCCAGAGAGAAAGTTTTGAGGAACAGCCACTAGAGTTTTCGATTCTGTTGGAGCAGGCATCTTCTGAGTCAAATAAATGGGAAAATTGGCAGTATGTCCCTGTTCTGTGAGGAAATAATTCTCCATGTTATGGGAACTGGTTACTGTTAGCAAGAGGCTCTGTGATGTTTAGACAAGTTGTAGGAGTTTCACATGTGATTGACAAAAATGCAATTCTGCCATATGCAACCAGGTTCAGGGATGGAGGCAGGTCCATAACTACTGGACTATGAGTAGGGTTACCTTCATGTTAAATAAAACCGAAATATAGACAGAGAAGTCCTGAAACAATCATTCCAAGAATACTGTGGTGATTTCACCAAGTAATCAGGAACTCTATCATCTACTCTCAGCATCTGGCTTATAGACTCAAGAACACCTCATATTCCAAAAAAGCTACCATCACCTCTGCTATCACATACTTACTTCAGGAAAACAGAAAAGTAAAATTATATTAAAATAAAGAAATCTTTGTCAGTTTAATCAACTGCTGCAAGGACTCAGTCCAAAATTTCATTTCTATTGCATTAACCAGAACTAAGACTTGTGGCCATATGTAGTTACAAAAGGAAGTGGCCACAGAAAAAAACCTTTCAGGATGAACTACTTCCACCTCAAATAAAATTGCCCCTTTTGGGGGGGTGAGGTGGCATGAAGTGTGTTAGCACCACTCCTTTTTATTATTATTATTGATTTAATAGTGATCCATAAGGATAAGAGGGGTACAATTCCACACTATTCCCACCACCAGAGTTCCATATCCCATCCCCTCCACTGGAAGCTTTTCTACTTATCTCTCTGGGAGTATAGATTCAGAATCAGGTGGGAGTTCTGTCTTCTGTAATTGCTTCTCCACTGGACATGGGTGTTAGCAGGTTGATCCATACCTCCAGCCTATTTCTATATTTCCCTAGTAGGGTAGGGCTCTGGAGAGGTAGGGTTCCAGGATACATTGGCAAGGTCATCTGACCAGGGAAATCAGGTTGGTGTCATGGTAGCATCTGCAACTTGGTGGCTGAAAACCATTAAGATATAAAGCAGAACAGATTGTTTAATAATCAGGAACCTAAAGGTAAGAATAAAGCAGATGATATTTGGGGTCTACATTTTGGAAAAAGCTACTAGGACTATTTTAGGTACATTCCAAGGAGACCACGACTTTACCAATTTTTGCCTGAGCCTGACAGCTAACATGCAGGTGGGCTAACGGTATTGTCAGGGGAAGTGGTGCCAGAGTTGGAAATAGGACTAGGAAGCAGGATCATGGAAGAGAGCAGCTCCCAAATATGGGGAAAGTATATAAATACTGTTAACTGTAAATCCCATTGATCTGATCTGGGGCCTATATTCAACACAGGAGCCTGTGTAACCTTTGCATCCCTGTAGGTCTGAGCTTGCATTCCATTGTCATAGCTAGGAACATTCTAGGCTGCACTCATTTCAGGACCAGTCTTCCTCGTGTGGCAGAGTATGTTGACCTAGCCTCCCTTTGGAGATTGGTGCAGTCCCTATCAAAGTTGACCCAGATTGAGGGCAAGGTCCTCTAGAGGCCCATAGGAGGGTCCATGGTGCTGTTCCTGATGGAGATGAGCAGTGATGGTGGAGAGAGGGATCTGTTAGAGGTCTAGGTCCATCATATCTATGTGGGAATCCCAGGATTCCCTGACATCATTCCCTGGATGATGGGGGACCGTAAAAGCCATCATTAAAGTATGCCAGTCTCTTGCTCTTATCCAGCTTTTGTAGTCCTTACTTTCTCTGACAAGGTTAGCCTTAGAGTAATTGAGGGAAGTGAAGTAGGGGGTAGGAGAGGAGAGTATCTAGGTCTAAATAGAAATGATTTCATTAAATCTTTATGCTGTCTGTTTTTAGGCCTTTCTATTTGCTTGGTCCACTAATTGACTCAGTACAAACTATTGTGCACTTTTGCTTTAAGGCTTATATTTTCCTCCTACCTTATGGATATATGTGCACATGTGCTCTGTCTCATGGGCCCTGGTATAGGTTCTGTGGCTTTGTTAGGAAATGCACCACCCAAGATGGAATTAAGGAGTCCTATGAGCTAGGCAAGTTCTCACCAGAGTAATGGAGCTGAAGGGTTGATATCCCACACCTGGAATCTCTGGACACCATCCAACATGAAACATGTTGAGATGGTACTGGTTGCATTGATTTGGTTGAAACAAGTAGATGCAGTATCAAATGGTATGGGTCAAGGGAGGCATGCAGGAAAATGAGCCATGCCCCCAGAGGATCCAGGATTGGGAGAAATGTGGTCTTTATAGAGAATGGTTGTCTTAGAGTTTAAGAAGGCAGTAGATAGTTATAGTTATAACCAAGTTATTTAGGAATTTGGTTTACTTTGAAAATATCATTATTAGGATTTACTGTACCATACAAGACCTTACCATGATTTATGTCATTTAATACTATTTACAAGTAACAGCATCATTTTTTTTCCTCCAGGGTTATCACTGGGGCTCAGTGCCTGCACTATGAATCCACTGCTCCTAGAGGCCACTTTTTCTCTTTTGTTTCCTCTTTTGTTTATCATTGTTGTTGTTATTGCTGTCCTTGTTGGATAGGACAGAGAGAAACTAAGAGAGGAAGGGAAGAAAGAGAGAGAGAGAGAGAGAAAGACACCTGCAGACCTGCTTCACCGCTTATGAAGTGAAACCCCTGCAGGTGGGGAGGTTGGAGGGGGGCTCAAACCAGTATCCTTCCACAGGTGCACTTAAGCCCCCTGTGCTACCACCTAACCCCCAAAAATAACTGTATCTTATATACTGACAAGACCAGTTGCTTCTGGTCTCCCTGGTCTGAGATTATAGGTGATTCAGTATTTCAAAGAAAAATATTAGAAATGTATTAACAAATAAAATTTGTTATTTTATAGCAAAAGAAGAGAGAATGGATATTTGGTGGGATTTTTTTTTGTAACAGCTGGACAGAATTAGAGCGATAGCCAACTAATAATTATATTATTAGCTTATATTATTATATTATATTATTTTATTATATATTATATATTATATATATTATATATTATTATATTATATTATTATATTATATTATATTAGCTTATATTATCAGCTTAAAAAATTAATTTAGTGGGCCTGGCAGTGGCGCACCTGGCTAAGCGCACATGTTACAGCATGCAAGGACCCGGGTTCTAGCCCGTCCCCACCTGCAGAGGGAAAACTTCGTGAGTGGTGAAGCAGGGCTGCAGGTGTCTCTCTGTCTCTCTCCTTCTTCCTATCACTCCTTTCCTTCTCGATTTCTGGCTGTCTCTATCTAATAAGTAAATAAAGACAATTTTTGAAAAATCAATTTAGTGTCTATTTCCTTTTGGTTATACCCCAAAAGTGATACTAATTTGTTACAATTGGTTCCTGGCTATGCCATGGGGTATTAAAGAAAGGATCTACATTCACTCTTGGGCAAAGGAGAGAGAAGCACCCTAAGGCAGGGTGGGACACACTGCAGCGGTCTCAGACCTGCAAGGAACCATGGAGAACTTTCTGTAGCTGCAGCAGTCACTTCAGCCTCACAAAAAAATGCATCAGTCATGGGGGGGGGGGGGAAGAAGAAACAATGGAAGATAGAAGGAAACCGCCTACTGGAGAACCTCTGAGAAGCCTAAGAGGGTGAGAATGCCTAAGAAGTGGGCTGAGGCTATGCCGTCCCATATCTGAGAGCTTTGCACAGAGTTACATAGGTGATCTTATTTTAATCATAAGTGGAATTGGACTCTAAGGTATCTGAAGGAAATAAAGGATACATTTCAAATTCTATGACTTGACAGAAAGAATTGCTTAAGAAAATACAGGTGCATGCATCTTAGAGTAAGTTCCAGCAGTTGAAAGGGAGCACTAGGCAGGACTCATCTTGGTTAAGACCAGTGATTCTCAAAGTGTGTTTCATAGAACTCTCTGGTTTCATGGAGCTGCTCAGAGAATAGAAGGAGGTCAAAAAAAAAAAAAAAAAAAGACTAGGCTTTGGAATCCAGCTCCCATTGCTTACACAATATTCATATCTTCCACTACATATAACATTCATCTGAGAAGTTATTTCTATCATAGAAAAACTTGGCGATTACTAGCTTAGGTATTGAGTTTACTACTGGTGATTGAATGAAGCTGATCTCATTCTCTCAAACTCAGAAGTGTTTCAGAAAACCTGAAGAAAAGGACATAAATATGTTCTATCTACTCTTCTAAACAATCTCAGCCTCTGTCAACATAAACTGAGATATGAATTAGTAGTTATCATGATTTAAGTTCCAAAGAATTATCAAATATCAGCACCTACAACATTTAGGGAAGGAATAGATTCTGTATGAAAACAAGTTGAAAATTACTATTTATTTACTTATCTGGAAAGTTGAGGGCAGGGGTAGATAGCATAAGGGTTATGCAAAAGAGATTCTCATGCCTGAGGCTCCAAAGTCCCAATTTCTTTTTTTTTTTTCCTCCAGGGTTATTGCTGGGCTCAGTGCCTGCACCATGAATCCACCGCTCCTGGAGGCCATTTTTTCCCCTTTTTGTTGCCCTAGTTGTTGCAGCCTCGTTGTGGTCATTATTGCCATTGTTGACGTTGCTTTGTTGTTGGATAGGACAGAGAGAAATGGAGAGAGGAGGGGAAGACAGAGAGGAGGAGAGAAAGATAGACACCTGCAGAACCTGCTTCACCGCCCGTGAAGCGACTCCCCTGCAGGTGGGGAGCCGGGGGCTCGAACCGGGATCCTTACGCCTGTCCCTGTGCTTTGCGCCACATGCGCTTAACCCACTGCGCCACCGCCCGACTCCCTAAAGTCCCAATTTCTATCCCATACACCACCATAAACCAGAGCTGATAAGTGCTCTGAAGGGGGCCGGGAGGTGGCCCACCAGGTTAAGCACACACAGTAGCAGCACATGTGTGCTTACCTAGGTGAGCCACTGCCTGGCCCATATGCTCCACTATTTCTATATTTCTATATACTATTTCTATATCCTCAATAGCTTGGAAAATATTAATTAGATTTTTATTGCATATTTATCCATCTACTCATTTCTTTGAATTATCACTTTGAAGTCATTTTTTTTTACCAGACCATTTATCTCCCCACCCCACACCTTTTATTTTTCTCCAGGTTCTCTGAGTTGGGGCTTGGTGCCAGCACTATGAATCTACTACTCCTGATGGCCATTTTTTCTATTTTATTGGATAGGACAGAGAAAAATTGAGAGGGGAGGGGAAGATGGAGATGAGCAGGTCCTTGTGCTGCTACTATGTGTAAATAAATGGAGTTACATAAAACTAAAAAGCTTCTACACATAGAAAAAAAAAAACGACATAAGGATAACTACGCAACCAAGTAAATGGGAGAAGATATTTGCGTATCACACATCAGACAAATGGCTGATATCAAACATCTATATAGAATTGGTACAGATCTATAAAAGAAGCAAAAACAGCCCAATAAATAGGTGGGCCAAAAAACTAAACAGATTTCTAAAGAGATACATATGGCCCACAGACACATGAAGAAATACTCCATTTCACTTGTCATTAGGTAAATGCATATTAAAACCACACTGAAATATCATCTCATATCTGAGAGAATGGCTTACATCAACAAAGCAGGAAATGACAGGTGTTGGAGAGATTGTGGAGAAAAAGGAACTCTGCTACATTGCTGGTGAGAATGCAAGCAGGTAAAGCCCCTTTGCAATACTGTATGGAGAGATTTTTTTTAATTTAAAATTACCATTATTTATTTTATTTATTTCTTATTAATAGTATGTTATAAAACTGTAAGATTACAATGCCAGAGTTTCATATCCCCAACCTTACGTCGATAGTTCTTTAAACAAATAAAAATGGAATTGGTTTATGATCCAGCAATACCACTCTTGAGCATTTATTTATCCAGTGAACACTCAAACTAATTTGAAGGGACATATGGTGAGAGGGGAGGGGGAGATAGAGAGGGAAAGAGACAGACAGACATCTGCAGCTCTGCCTCACCACTTGTGAAGCTTTTCCGCTGTTTGTGAGGACCGGGGGCTTGAACCTAGGACCTTGAACACTGTTATGTGTGCACTTAACCAGGTGCACCACTGCCTGTCCCCGGTATCTTTTTTCTTTACTCTTTTCTTTTCTTTCCTTTTCTTCTCCTTCATTCCTCCCTCCCTTCCTTCTTCCCTCCCTTCCTTCCTTCCTTCCTTCCTTCCTTTCTTCTTTCTTTTCTTTTTTCTTTTTATTTGCAGAAAAAGGGTGAAATAGAGACCACAGCACCAAAGCTTCCTTCAGTGAGGTACAGGCCTGACCAGAACCTGAGTCACATGCAATGGCAAGGCAGCCCACTATACAAGTGAGCTATTTTGTGACCCCATGACTACTGGATTTTTATTAAAACTACCTCTGTTGCTGAAATTCTAATTGGAAAAAAAAATCAATTTGGTTACTTAAATCCAAAGCCTCTACCTCTGAAACATTACAGGGATGGGGGGGTGATGCATGGGGTGCTTAAGAATGTAATTATTTCACTACAACTACTTGCCTGCAATCAGGAGCTCTGAGTAAGTAGCATATCCTAATGGGAAACAGGAGATATGAGTCATTAAAGAAAGATGGGGGCGGGTAATTCAGGTTACTCAGGAGAGACACGTGTAATCGAGTAATCATCTTAGTCAGATCTGCTCCCACCCTAAGAAATGTGGCCTTCCACAGACAAGAAAGGAATTGCTACTAAAGTGAAGATTGACATTGCTGCAGTGACCTTCCCAGGTCATCCAGTTCATCCCCTCTAGGCAGGACACCATAGAAGTCACAGTAATTGGATGATAAGGAAGCCTGAGAGGGCCAGCACACATTCCAGAATTGCTCTCCAGTATTAAGAACTCCACTGCCAAGAAGTCTCCATCAGTCTGTATATGGTTCCTCACATGTGGCAATTGTGCATTTGTGTTTTTGTTTTCTATTTTCTTCTCCCAGGAGGCAAATAAACAAATTAGATTGACCAAGGAACCAGAGCAGAACAACCTGCCTAGAATTGGTGAATTCTAAGCTAGAAAACTCATTTTGTATCAATCCTTTCCCCAAGGCCTTAAGAATAGCAAGTGCTTTTCTTGGCAGCCAAAGGCAGCTGGTCTACCTGTTTTCAGATAACTAAAATTCTTTAAGGCTCAGGGTACAGCTCACCAGGAGAACATTTGCTAGTGCCAAAAAATAATGAATAAAGAGGCAGGGAAAAGGGGAAGGAGAGCTGCAATTTAAAAGTCTATAAAAATACTGAGCAATGTGGGTCTGAGGCTAGGGCTTGGGCATGAGGGTGAGCAGAGGGTCTCTTTTTCACCCAGGTAATGGTTGTATGAGCCTCATAAGGAGATGGTTAAAGCAAACACTGAGATGACTGCTCTTAGGAGGGGGAAATGTGTCAATCACACTTTGCCTTTGACACAAGGAAATTCCTTGAAACTGAGAATGGAGGGGAGAAGGGAGGGAGAATGTCTCCTGATGTGGGTGGCCAGGAAACCAGGGGGCAGAAAAGCATCAGAGGAGAGAGGGAGAAAGAGACAGAGAGAGAAAAAAAACACAAGATTGAATTCTAATCAAAATGCTATGAGGCGTTCACACCAGGCCTTGAGAGAATATTAACAAGGTTACCCAAGAGGGGGGGTCTTTAGCCCCAGGAATTATTAGTGAATATGGAATTATATTTGCACAGACATTACCAGATGCAAGGAGCTAAATGTCCTGCAGATGTGGAAAGAGCCAGCGTATGTTCCAAATAGGCAGCAGCTTTATTTGTTTTACCCTTCTTATAACAGCCTGGGCAGCACATTTCTGAGAGGTTACATTTTTGGAATGACCAACACACCTCGAGGTCCCTGTTTCCCTACTGCTATTTGCACCAACCTCAAAACTATCTCTGCCCAGGCCCATGTGAAGTAACCCTGGGTCAGGCTTGACAAACCTACCAGCTCACTTCTGCCACCTCCAGTATCAATGCACCAAAGGGATCGTGGTACTCCAAAAAGAGAATTTCAGAAAGATGAATCAGTTCAGAGTTAAGTCAACTGCAGCGATTTCAAAGAGAAGTTTTGAACTCAGATGTAGCCAGCTGGTATTGGAAAGAAAACAACAAAATACAAAAGGAGTAGAGAGTCCTTCTCAAGACTTAAACTCAGACTGCTGAAAAAAACACATCTCATCTTTGCAGCTAGAAAAAAATGGTTTCTTCAGAAAACCTCCTGAATGCATAACCACAATTTCTATACTAACATCTTGCACACTTCAAATAAGTCTTCCAGTATGGTGGGATAGAACTGTTCACCGTATTCATATATAAAATTCACCAGGTTGATAGGTAAGTAGAGGCAGTTGTGAAGTTCATGGCATGAGCCCCTTCAATTTCCTGGTAGGGACTCTGTCATTGTGTAGGCATAATTATATATAAAAATAAGGTATTTAAAAATTGACTTCCCCTCTGCCACATTTCTGTTTGTGTAGTTTGGCACTGAAGTTGAGTTAAAGACACATTTAACTTGAATTTGGGCTGGGGGCTGGGGTGTATTATGTGGTTCACATCACTCCTTGTGTAGATGATTGTTAGCCACCTGGTTGCAGGAATGGATTCCAGAAACACTCCCACCCACAAAGTAGGTCCTTTTCCACCATTATACACTGGGACCTCAATGCCCACTTCATCACCCCACCCTCCCATTCTCCCCTAGAGTCTTTTGCTTTGATATAATACACTGCATCCAATCCAAGCTTTCTTTTGTGTATTTTTTTTATTTTCGTGTTTCTTAAATCCCACCTATAAGTGAGGTCATCTGGTATTCATGGTTCTCCTTTTGGCTTATCTCACTTAACGTGACTCTTTCAGAGATCCATCCAGGATGAGGCAAAGGAGATGAATTCTTTTTTTTTTTTCCATAGAACATTGCTGATTTTCTCACATATGCTTCTTCTACTTTTCTCTTCTGAGGAATTTTCTTATTGGGGGAATTAATAGTTTACAATAGAGTTTTTGGTTCATGTGCACAATCACTCAGTTTTCTGTAAAACACTCTCACCCTCAGCTTAGCTGTTCCTCTATCATCATGCACCAAGACCTGAAAGCCCCTTCACCCTCTAGAGTCCTTACTTTGCAATACACCAAACCCAGTCCAAGTTCTATTACGTATTTCCCCTTTCTGTTCTTGTTTCACAACATCTTTCCATGACTGAGATCATCCCATACTCATCCTCCTTTTTTCTGGATTATCTCACTTAACATGACTTCCTTCAAGCTCCATCTATGATAAGGTGAATTCATCATTCTTAATAGCTCAATAGTATTCTGTGTATATATAACTTTCTCAGCCACTTACCTGTTGTATATCTTGGTTGCTTCCAGATTTTGGCTATTACAAATTGTGCTGTTATGAACACAGATATGCACAAATCTTTTTGGATGGTTGTATTTGATTCCTTAGGATGTATCCCCAGGAGAGGAATTGCAGGGTCATAGGGTAGGTTCACTTCTAGTCTTCTGAGAGTTTTCTAGACTGCTTTCCATAGGGGTTGGACCAATTTACATTCCCACCAGCAGTGCAGGAGGGTTCCTTTGCCCCCACAATCTCTCCAGCATTTGTTGTTGCTATCCTTTCTGATGTATGACATTCTCACAGAAGTGCAGTGGTATCTCACTGTTGTCTTTATTTGCATATCTCTGACAATCAATGACTTGAAGCATTTTTTTCATATGTTTGTTGGCCTTTTGGATACCTTCTTTGGTGAATAGTCTGTTCAGATCCTCTCCCTATTTTTAGATGGGGCCATTTTTTTTGTTTTGTTTTGTCTTTTGTTGCTGTTTGGTGAGCTCTTTATATATTTTCTTTATTATCCTTTTGTCTGTTGTATGGCATGTAAAGTTCTCCTATTCTCTTTGTTTGGGTGGTAGTCTCTTTGTTTGGGTGGTAGTTTCTTTTGCTGTGCAGAACCTTTTCAATTTAATATAGTCCCATTGGTTTATTTTTGTTTTAGTCTTCCTTGCAATTGGACTTATTTCTGGTGAAATATAGTGGTTCAGTTTCATTCTTCTGCACACTTCAATCTAATTTTTCCAACCCCACTTGTTTTTTTTTAAATTTTTTTTATTTAAGAAAGATTAATTAACAAAACCATAGGGTAGGAGGGGTACAACTCCACACAATTCCCACCACCCAATCTCCATATCCCACCCCCTCCCCCGATAGCTTTCCCATTCTCTATCCCTCTGGGAGCATGGACCCAGGGTCATTGTGGGTTGCAGAAGGTAGAAGGTCTGGCTTCTGTAATTGCTTCCCCGCTGAACATGGGCGTTGACTGGTTGGTCCATGCTCCCAGTCTGCCTCTCTCTTTCCCTAGTAGGGTGTGTCTCTGGGGAAGCTGAGCTCCAGGACACATTGGTGGGTCAACCCCACTTGTTTAAGAGACTCTCCTTTCAACATTTAACAGTTTGGGGCCCCATGTCAAAATTAGATTTTCATTGGTGTGGGGGGAGTTCATCATCTTTTTTAAAGTGAATTTCCTCAAAGTAGGATTCTTTATTTATAAATGGAATATTTTTGTAGAGCATAGAAAACCCACTTGTGACCTTCTAAATATGGTTCTTAACATTATTAGAACCCTCTAGACATGAAATAACATCCCTTTAGCTTTGCTTCCTTGTTGAAAGAGACAGTAGCTGTTGCATGGATGTTCTTTTCTTCAAGGATGGAGTCTGCTTCTTCTAAGCCTTCTGATGATAAAACTAAGCACCAGAGGAAGATGCCTACCATCCAGGAAAAGGTGAAACTCTTGTATATGATCAAAGATGGCAAGAAAATTGTGGAGGGTGCCTCCATAATGACTTGAATGAGTTCATCATTTTTAACAGCTTACTTTCTAGCCACTCATCTGTCATTGGGTATCTGGGTGGCTTCCAAATTTGTGCTATTGCAAATAGAACTGCATGAACACAGTTGAACACAACTCTCTTTGGAGATATGTTTTTGCTTTCTTTGGATAGACCCAGAGTCAAAAATCTTACTCATAGAGTAGGTATATTTCTAGTGTTCTAAGAACTCCCCAGAGTGTTTTTCTAGAGGGATTGTACCACTTTGGATTCCCACCTGCAATGTAAAATGGTTCCTTTTCCTATACATCTTCACCAACACTTTTGTTTCTCTCCTTTCTTATGTATGACGTTATCACAGGTGTAAAGTGATATCTCATTGTCTTTATGGTAATCAGTGATTTTGAGCACTTTTTCATATTTCCATTGGCCATCTGGGTCTCTTCTTTGGTGAATATTCTGTATATGTGTCCCCTATTTTCTATGTTTTTTTTATTGCTAAGTTTAGTGAATAAAAAAATAATAATACATAGGATTTATATACCTATATATAGATCTGTATATACACTGTACACACATATATATGTGTGTATGTTATGTATATGTGTGTATTAATAAAGGAATTTCAAATAGTCAATAAATAAAAGCACCATGGTATTTTTCTAATTTTTTAATGTTAGTGGTATTTCTCTTTTTTGATTTTGCTTTAACAGTGATTTATTGTTTCTTTTTTATCAGTCTAAATATTTACTATCCAATTTTGTAACTATCATTGCATATTCTTCTTCTTAAAAATATTTTTATCTTATTTATTTATTGGTGGACAAAGACAGAAAGAAATAAAGAAAGGAGGGGGAGCTAGAGAGGAAAAGAGACAAAGAGATACTTGCATCCCTTCCTTACTGCTTATGAAGCTTTCCCTCTATAAGTGGGTACCAGTGGCTTGAACCTGGGTCCTTGTGCACTGTAATGTGTGTGCTTAAACAGGTGTGCCACCACCTGGCCCCCAAATATTTATTTATTTATTTATTTATTTATTTATTTATATATGACAAACCATCACTCTGGCACATGCAATGCTGGGGATTCAACTAGGGACCTCATGTTTGCCAGTGCCATGCTTAGCCACTGTGTCAGTGACCGAGGTGTGTGTGTGTGTTTCTTTCTTTCTTTTTTTTTTTTTCCTCCTCCAGGGTTATTGCTGGGCTCGGTGCCTGCACCATGAATCCACCACTCCTGGAGGCCATTTTCCCCCCTTTTGTTGCCCTTGTTGTAGCTTCGTTGTGGTTATTATTATTGCCCTTGTTGACGCAATTCGTTGTTAGATAGGACAGAGAGAAATGGAGAGAGGAGGGGAAGACAGAGAAGGGGAGAGAAAGATAGACACCTGCAGACCTGTGAAGCAACTCCCCTGCAGGTGGGGAGCCGGGGGCTCGAACCGGGATCCTCACACCGGTCCCTGCGCTTTGTGCCACATGCGCTTAACCCACTGCGCCACCGCCCGACCCCCGTGTGTGTGTTTCTTAAACAATGAAACAATGAGTCTTGTGCTGCAAAAGCTTCAGAGGCCCAATACCACTGAAATTTTCTTCCAGTGCCATACATCAAATAAATACTTTTCACTATCAAAGACTTATCAATTTATAATGCAATCTTTTTAAATTTATTTTATTTATTTATTCCCTTTTGTTGCCCTTGTTTTATTGTTGTAGTTATTATTGTTGTTGTCGTTGTTGGATAGGACAGAGAGAAATGGAGAGAGGAGGGGAAGACAGAGAGGAGGAGAGAAAGATAGACACCTGCAGACCTGCTTCACCGCCTGTGAAGCGAGTCCTGCAGGTGGGGATCCTTATGCTGGTCCTTGTGCTTTGCGCCACCCGCGCTTAACCCACTGCGCTACAGCCCGACTCCCTATAATGCAATCTTTAATTGCACCATTTTTAAGGGGAGTCAAAAGCTTTTGGTCACATCATTTCCAGTGGGTTTTGAATTCAAAATGTCTTACACCAAAGGAAGTGATTAATATTAGCCCTAATTGTAGTGCCTGTTCCCCTCAGAGGAAGCACTGATTCCTGCAGTGATCTATCAGTGCTTTATCTAGTCGAATTTAACTGACTTTACTGACATCTCTCTCCCCAACCACTTTGCCACATCTGCCACCACAATTGCCTCATCATTAATAGTCTGAGGGAGCTCAGTGTCAGAAAACTTTTCATTCTCTCTCCATTATTCTAATATGTGACCTTGTGGATAGCTCAGGTAATTCTTCCTTCTTCTGATATTTGAAGATTTTTTGTTTGATGCTTACACTTCATAGGAGGAAAAAAAAGAGGAATGACATTATCAAAGCATCTGAGTTGCAGGATATACTGTCTTTGAAATATATTTTTTAGAAAATTGAAATTCAAATACCTCCTCCAGGAAACCTGCCAGATTAATTCCAGCAGTATGATCCCAGTAACCCTTTATAACAGCCTCTTGGCTATAGTATTCATAACCATGCTGGATTTGTTTGCTTATTTTTGTTCTTATTAAAAAAAAAAAAAAAAAACCTCTGACTTAGTAAAGTCTTAACACTATGTAAATTTTGCTATATAATTTTAAATGCTTACTGTATTCCAAAAACTTTGTGTGAACTCAGCAAAATTTTCACACTATGTAAGTATAAGTCTATTTTTTTTTATTCAATACACCTCAGTATGAATCATGTTTCTTTCAAAATGAAAAATAACCAAGTCAATTTTGTGTGGGAACAAACATTCATTTCTGTGGTACAGCAAAATATTATCAAAACACCCAATTCTTCTCAAACGCTAGTGTGTGGCTTCAGTGTTCTATATGTGTAACAGTGGCAAACAAACAAACAAAAAAATGCTTCAGTTTCCTCTACCTGTAAAATAGGAATTATGTTCTTTCTTTTCTCCCATTTATTTCATAGAAGTCTCAGAGGGAACAAGAGTTTAATGATTAATGACTGAAAGTCCCTGGACAAACACAAAGTTCTCAACAAAAATAACCTTTCTTTGCTATAGCTATGGGTGCCAAGGACCTGGTGCTAACCCTTGACTGAGATGGGAGGCAATTCAGATAAACAGTGGGCCTTGTCTGTGAATCTGGACTTCCTTTTCCCTTGTAAGCACAACCTGGGCACATGCTCCTTGACTTCCTCCAGAGACAGGAAGCTTCATGGTCCTTCCAGCCTCAGCTCAAATCCCTAATAAAAGGAAATCATTTTTCCTGTTTACAAAGGAGCAATGAGTGGGAAACAGTAAAACACACCATTGTAGGGTCAATATGATTTTACTCTCCCCTTCCCACAGATCACGTCTGCTCAGACTGTACCACAATGTTATTAAGAAAGCTATTTGAGATCAAAACTCAATTTTTCATCTAGCTTGAGTCTTTCCTAAGAGAAATCCCTGTACAGCTCTGGAGTCTCTGAGTGCTATATATTTTATTTCCTGTCATGACTGAAAGAACAGGGTGTGCTTGAAGAGTAAATACATCTCCCCTGGTAGAAACTGTAAAGGTTATTTTAAAAGGAAATGACGAATCCCGGCATACTTTTAGTTTACTAAGTTTATTTTAAGCAAATTTTACTGATGTGTTTATAGCATTATATAGGTTCCAGATACCTATTGCAATTCACTATCTTTTCTATATTTCATGATCACTATCAAAAGCTTACGTTTCTTCTCCCTTCATAAATATAATCTACCTCAGTCTTTACATTTAAGAGCATCATGTGAAACTGTCTTGCACTCAGATTGGACCCCTGAGTAAATTTATGAAACTCAAGTTGTAAATGTACTCAGCCAACTTTACACACATCAGATTGCCTTGTCCAAAACAATTTTCTACTTATACCTTTCTTCCCAGAAGGAATGAAAATAAGGGCATTCGTGTTATAAAGATGAGAATAAGGAGAAGGAAAAGATCATTAATTTCATCATGTCCCATGAAAAAAAATATACTGTGGATGGAGCAGTTTAGAGGTGCTTGGATTTGGAGTCACAGACCAAAGATGACAATGCCAGTCATCCTGGTTATTAGCTGTGGAATCGTGAATCCTTCAGTATAGTACAGGCCAGGCTTGACTCTGACAACACAAACATACTAGCCAGGTGAACTCTCTTGCCGATCAAAGAATAGTTTGTAATATTTATTTTTATTTTTATTCATTTGGTAGGACAAAAAGAAAATGAGAGAGAGGTGGGGGAGATAATGAAAGAGAAAGAGACAGACAGACAGACCTATAGCACTGTCTCACTGTTTGTGAACCATTCCCCCTGTAGGTGGGGACTAAGTGCTTAAACCTAGGTCCTTGTACATAGTCATAGAATATTTTTAATAATCACCAAAATATATAAAGAGCTCAGCAAACTTAGCACCAAAACAGCAAATGACCCCATCGAAAAATGGGCAGAGGATATGAACAAAATATTCACCTCAGAGGAGATCCAAAAGGCTAACAAACATATGAAAAATTGCGCTAGGTCACTGATTGTCAGAGAAATGCAAATTAAGACAACACTAAGATACCACCTCACTCCTGTAAGAATGGCATACATCAAAAAGGACAGCAGCAACAAATGCTGGAGAGGTTGTGGGGACAGAGGAACCCTTTTATATCGCATGTGGGAATGTAAATTGGTCCAGTCTCTGTGGAGAGCAGTCTGGAAAACTCTCAGAAGGCTAGACATGGACCTTCCATATGATCCAGTAATTCCTCTCCTGGGGTTATACCCCAAGGACTCCATAACACACAACCAAAAAGAGGTGTGTACTCCTATGTTCATAGCAGCACAATTCATAATAGCTAAAACCTGTAAGCAACCCAGGTGCCCAACAACAGATGAGTGGCTGAGAAAGCTGTGGTATATATACACAATGGAATACTATGCAGCTATCAAGAACAATGAACCCACCTTCGCTGACCCATCTTGGACAGAGCTATAAGGAATTATGTTAAGTGAGCTAAGTCAGAAAGACAAAGATGAGTATGGGATGATCCCACTCATCAACAGAAGTTGAGTAAGAAGATCTGAAAGGGAAACTAAAAGCAGGACCTGACCAAATTGTAAGTAGGGCACCAAAATAAAAACCCTGTGGTGAGGAGTAGACATGCAGCTTCCTGGGACAGTGGGGGGTGGGAGTGGGTGGGAGGGATGGGTCACAGTCTTTTGGTGGTGGGAATGGTGTTTATGTACACTCCTAGTAAAATGTAGTCATATAAATCACTAGTTAATTAATACGAGAGGGGGAAAATTAATTGTATGTCTCGAAGTTTTTCAAAACACAAACTGAATCTTTTAAATATATAGGCTGTGTAATTGATATGCAGACTCTCTCAAAAGCCTAGACCAAGTAGATCAGAAGCAACCGATAGCACAGCTATATACAAGATACTGGGTACTGTACAGCAAACCCTAACAAAAGGACTTTTCAAAGCTAACCCAATTACCAAATAATGTGATGATAACATTAACTATCGATTGTCTTTTTGAACCCTAAGACAGCAGGAACCTCACATCTCCACTATAGAGCCTCTACTTTCCCCAGTCCTGGAACCCTTGGATAGGGTCCACTTTCCCTTATACCTCTCCCAATCCATATCAAATAATATTGCATCTGCCGATCACAACTTAACCAATGCAACAATTGCCACCTCAACATGCTTCACTTCAGACTGTGTCCAGAGACTTCACGTGTGGAATGACAACCCTTCAGCTTCATTACTCAGGTGAGACTTTTCCTTTCATAGTATACTCTAATTTCATCTCAGGTGGTTCACTTTCTAACAAAGTCCCAAAACCTAGATATACACCAGTTTCTGTGAGAGAGAGCATATGTTCACAAGTATCCATAAACTAGTGCAAAATATGTGCCTGAAAGCAGAAATGCACTAGAGTTTGCAGTGAGTACCCCCCTAACATTTCCTCTCCACTATTCCAAGCTTTGGGTCCATGATTGCTCAACAATTTGTTTGGCTTCGTATGTTAACTCTCTTTTCAGTCACCAGGTTCCAGATGTCATCAGGATGCCAGCCAGGCTTCCCTAGACTGAAGACCCCACCAAGGTGTCCTGGAGCTCTGCTTCCCCAGAGACCCACCCTACTAGGGAAAGAGAGAGGCAGACTGGGAGTATGGACCGACCAGTCAACGCCCATGTTCAGCGGGGAAGCAATTACAGAAGCCAGATCTTCCACCTTCTGCAACCCACAATGACCCTGGGTCCATGCTCCCAGAGGGATAGAGAATGGGAAAGCTTTCAGGGGAGGGGGTGGGAAATGGAGATTGGATGGTGGGAATTGTGTGCAATTGTACCCCTCCTACCCTATGGTTTTGTTAATTAATCCTTTCTTAAATAAAAAATAAAAAAAGAATATTTTAATAGCATAAAAATGCCTAACCTGACACAAGATAAAACTCATCACGCTAGATGTCACTAAGGAATGATAAGACATGCAAAGAATCAGAAAAAGAAAAGCACAATGAGAATGGAAATGTTAATAAAATTCACTTTAAATACTTTACTAAATAACCTTACTAAAAGGGGAGAGTGTTAAAAAATTAGATGAACATTAAGTAAAGACAAGGATGATCTTTTTTTGCTTTGCTAAGGAATGAAACAAGGTCCCTTGTGCATGTGGATACAGTTGACATGACTCCCCATCCAATCTTCTACTCTACACTTTTAGACAAAGAGGAGTGGGTACACCTAGCATAGCTCCTCCATTCATGGAGTTCTACCCCATTTTGTCCTTGGTGCTAAGGTGGTCATATTTGATGGTAAACATCAAACCCAGAGTCTCATACCAGCAAGACACCAAGTCACCTCCTGGTTCACACTAGAACATCAACAGATGAAAATTAAAGTTTCTAAAATGAAAACTACATTGACTGGGATCAACAATAAATATCACAGAATACCAGATAGATCACAGAAGAAAAGATAAATGAATCTGGAGACATAGCAATTGCAACTGTGCAAAATGAAATGGATTTTTCTCAAGACCATTTTATGAAGGAAATGCTGATTTACAGGATTATTGTTGTCCACATTTCCCCAAGATAGATATCAGTATATATATCTTATCCTCCACAAACTGCCTTCCTCCCCCACCATAGACAGAGGGTCCCCAAATACCCCCTCTCAACTACCCCTCCATGTTCCCCCTTTCTGAGCCCCTGGATCAGCTGTATAAAACCACCATGCATTGAGGTTTCACCCTATATTATGCCTTGTTTTGTTTCTTAGGTCTCCCATGAGTGAGATCATCTAGTACTCATCTTTCTCTTTCTGGTTTATGATTCCCTCCCCAGCCCCACCAATGTTGTAACAAAAGAGGATTCATCACTGCATTCATCATTACAACTAAGTAGTATTTATTGTGTATATATGCACATCATAATTTCATTAACGACTCATCTGTTGTTGAATATTTGGATATAAATGAGGCTAATGTGTATGGCACTGCCATGAACACAAGCATGCATAGACCTCTTCAGATATGTGCGTTCCTGTTCTTTGTATAGTCACATTGGAAAGGAATTGTTGGCTCACATGGTAGGTCCATTTTTAATGTTTTCAAGGCACTTCAGACAGTTTTCCACAAGGGTTGGACCACTTGGCATTCCCACTCATGGAAGATTTTTTAAGACAATAAAATGAAATGTTGTTGAATTATGGAATAACTTCAAGCAGTTAACTATGTGTGAAATTGGAATGAACAAAGGGGACAAGACAAAAGGAAAAAATAAATACTTGAGAAAGTAGTGTCTGAACTATTTCCAAGATTGATGAAATACTTTAACACATAGATCCAATAAATAAATAAATAAATAAACTCCAAAGAAACACAGAGAAAACCAAGGCAGATTATAATTAAATTGCTTAAAACTGACAATAATATAAAAATATGTTATAAAAGATCTGAGGGAAATGACACTTTATACAGAAACTGTAACAAGGCTGACGTAAGATATATAATCATTCTAAGGAAGCAAGAGCTAGTACAATTTTTTAAAGTACTCAAAGTAAAAAAGTATGACACTAGTTCTGTCATCACAAAAATGCCTTTCAATGAATAAGCAAAATACTTTTGCAGGTATGTTTAAATATATCGTAATAGAAATCATTTAATAAAACTCAATATCCTTGATTTTAAAAAAGTCTCAGAAAACTAGAAATAAAGAAATTTTTCACAGTTTCATAAACAACTTAAAAGCCTACAGCTAAACAAACTCAATGGGGATGATAAGAGTTTTTTTTTTTTAACTAATTCTAACAGTAAGTCAGAGATTTACTTCCCCACTTTTATTTACAGTTTGAGTTGGGCAATAGAAAAGAAAAAGACGGGGAGTCGGGTGGTGGCACAGCGGGTTAAGCGCACGTGGTGCAAAGCACAAGGACCGGCGTGAGGATCCCGGTTCGAGCCCCGGCTCCCCACCTGCAGGGGAGTCGCTTCACAAGTGGTGAAGCAGGTCTGCAGGTGTCTGTCTTTCTCTCCCCCTCTCTGTCTTCCCCTTCTTCCTCCATTTCTCTCTGTCCTATCCAACAACAGCAACATCAATAACTACAACAACAAAACAATAAGGGCAACAAAAGGTAATAAATAAATTTTTTTTAAAAAAAGAAAAGAAAAAGACATAAATGGCATTTGATTGAAAAAGCAGAGTAGTCTACGGCCATACCATCCTGAACACACCTGATCTTGTAAAAAAGCAGAGTAAAACTGTAGAGAGGCGCCCATGTCCAGGGGTCCAAGTCATAAATTCCAGAGGTCAGGAGGGACCTGCCATATCTCAACCTGCAGAGGGGAGGGATATGCAGGTCGACCTGCTCAGACTCTCATGGAAACAATGGCCTGGACTTCCGGGGCAGTGGGCCTAGTCCCCAACATAAAACTATTCACAGATAACATGACAATTTACGTTAAATTTAGTTTAAATCTATGGGGCCCACATGAATGCTGCTAGATCCATGAATGAACTTAAGAAAGTTCAAAGATATTGGACCAATATATATAAATTGTACTCCTATGTACAAAGACTAATTGTCTAATTAAAATTTGCAAATATAATTTATAATAACAACAAAACATTAACTTTTTAGGGATAAACATGATAAGTAATTAATACTTGTATTCTAAAAGCTATAAAATAATTATAAGAGAAGAATTAAATTGATGAAGCAATACACTACATTTATAGATCAGAAGATTCTGTGTTGTCAAGATGTTAATGATTCCCAAATTTATCTAAAGTTGCTTAGTTCAATAATTCTCCAAACAAAATAACAAAGACATTTTTTTAAGAAGCTGGTATTGATTCTAAAATTTATGTAAAAATGACAAGGACTTAAACTACTTAAAAACATTCTGAGAAAACAGGACAAAGCTGAAGAATTTACACTGACTTTAATACAAATAGTTGTAGGGAAGACAGCTTTCTAGGTAAGGCATGTCCGTTGCCATGTGCCCAATCCAGATTCAAGCCATTACACCTTACTGGTGCGTGCCATGGCACCAGGGGAAGTTCTGGTGCTGTAATGTCTCTCCCTCTATCTCTTTCTTTTTTTTGAAATTTTTTATTTAAGAAAGGATTAATGCACAAAAACATAAGGTAGGAGGGGTACAACTCCACACAATTCCCACCACCCAATCTCCATAACCCACCCCCTCCCATGATAGCTTTCCCATTCTCTAGCCCTCTGGGAGCATGGACCCAGGGTCGTTGAGGGTTGCAGTAGGTAGAAGGTCTGGCTTCTGTAATTGCTTCCCTGCTGAACATGGGCATTGACTGGTCGGTCCATACTCCCAGTCTGCCTCTCTCTTTCCCTAGTAAGGTGTGTCTCTGGGGAAGCTGAGCTCCAGGACACATTGGTGGGGTCTTCAATCCAGGGAAGCCTGGCCGGCATCCTGGTGGCATCTGGAACCGTTTCCAGGAGATATGGCCGGAGCTCAGCCACTAGCAGCTTCTCAGTCTGCCATCTTCTCATTTTCCCTCTATCTCTTTCTACCTGAATACAAATAATAAATAAGTCAGCCCAGGATAAGTACAATTATACACATTAAGATGCCTCAGCTTGAAAAAACCACACATATACACACACACACACACATATATATATATATTCATATTACTAAAACTGACATTATGGAAGATAAATAACACTATGTGACAAAATCAAGAGGCCTACAACATATAGTCAACTGATTTCTGATTAAGAAGCAAAGATAACTAAATAGAACAATGACAGTCTATCATGAAATGATGTTGACACAAGTCATATAAACCAGTGAACTTTATTCCATATATCACCCCATATATAAAAAAAGTGAACATGGATTGGACAACTGTGAAAGTATGAATTAGAAGGGAGGCTTCCAGGTCTTAATACATCATTATGGAAAAGGACCTCTGTTGGGGGCGAGAGAGTTTTCTAGACACCAGTAATAGCAACATGAGAAACTGAACCCATGTGCTAACATCTATAATATAAACCATTAATCTCCCAGTGAAAATAAATATCAAGGATAAGAAAATCTTCGAATTATAAAACTTTAAGTAGTGCATGTTTATTTGCCAAACCAGTCAGTATAAGTCAACCTTATGATGTCAACCCTAAGAATATGGTCAAATAACTGAAAAGTTCTATTTCCTTGTTACTACTGTCACATCAGTATAGTTAACAGATACAAATATACAGTTCATATTCAAATCTCCTTAATTCACCCAGTAGTGTTCTTTTTCTTTTCAAACATAAATCATATTAAAGGTATCTTAACACTGTATCTAGTGTTCATGTCTTTTTATCTGTTATAATAAAAAATAACCCACTTCCCAGTCTTTAAACATTTATGATATTAACCTTTCTCGAAAAGTCTTAAGTCAGATGAATAACAATCTGGATTTGTTTTTGTCATGTAAACTATTTAGGTGATGCTGTATACTTCCATTACACACAAGACACATACATAAATGAAGTTTGCCCTGTTGGTGACTTTTAAAAATATTTACTTATTAGATAGAGACTAACAGAAATCAAGAGGGTAGAGGGTGATACAGAGAGAGAAGGAGAGACACCCACAGCACTGCTTCATCACTTACAAAGTTTTCTCCCTGCAATAGGGTGTGTCTCGGGAGGGGGACTTGAACCTGGCTCTTTGAGTGTCCATGTGCTCAAACAGGTGCACCCCTAAGTGCCCCCAGTGACAACTTAACTGTCATCTGCTGACTTTTCTCCATTACAAAGATGTGGGTCTAATGCGTGTTTGAGCACAGATGGTTGACCACCGGAAGCTCGTCTATCAGACTCCCCTTGGCATGCCAGCCTTGTGGTGGAACGAGATGTGGCCACAGAGTACACTGGGGAATTCCAACCTTCCTATCAGCCTCGCGGCATCACGCCACCCCTCCTCCCTTTGGTGGCCTTCGCCCTCCTTAATTTTCTATTTCCCCATTCCTGCATCACCATCCATACCTTCTCATTGCCTTGCTCTCTTTTCCCTTATAAGGAGATACTGGTTTCATTGGCTAGCTTTTCTACTTCCCCTGTACAGCTACCCCTTTATAAACTTGTAACTGCAACAATAAAAGGTCCCGTCCTCCACCACCATCCGAGGAGGTTTGTTGTATTGTCCGCTGCCATGGTATGCTGGAAGACACTCAGCGAACTCGCTCCTGTTTCTGCTAGCCCCAGGTTACCTGCTCTCACTCTGTCTCCTGGTGGCCAACAGACCAGACGGAGAAGTGGGATCCGGGCTGGCTGGCCCCTCCCCAACCCGACACAAAGACATATTTTCTATTTTAAATAAACAATCTGTGATTTAGTACTTTAAGGATTTTTGGGTTTGTTTTGTTGCCTCCAGGGTTATTGCTGGGGCTGGGTGCCTGCACTCTGAATCCCCACTTCTTTCATTTTTCATTTTTCCCCATTTTTGTTGCCCTTGTTATTATTGTTATTGCTGTTGTTCTTGGATAGAACAGAGAGAAATGGAGAGAGGAGGGGGAGACAGAGAGGAGGAGAGAAAGACACCTACAGACCCGTTTCATCATTTGTAAAGTGACACCCCTGCAGGTGGGGAACTGGGGGCTCCAACCTGGATCCTTATGAGGGTCCTTGCTTCACACCATGTGCACTTAACCCACTGCGCTACCACCCGGCTACAGGTTTTTGTTTGTTTTGTTTTTTGGTATATTTATATAAATGCTTTGCTCGCTGCTATTAAGTTTACTTCCATTTATCTTTACTTGATTCATTTTTGTGTCAATGGTTGCAAAATAGAAAATTTATAAAGTCTGTATTCCTTCTTCACATACAGTCCCAAGTTAAAGGACAACTAAAACACAATTTTTGACATGTGCTAAACCTGTCCCCCCTACCTCAAATGCAAATATTTGACAGAAATGTGGGAACAATTGGATGCTTTATTGGAAATAATCCACTAAGTGGCTGAGAAAATAGTTTAATAAACGGAAAACTGAATTTATATGCCTGAGAGTCCCAGTTTGAAACCTGGTTATGCATATGCCAGTGTAGGGCTCTGGTTTGTGTCTGTCTCATGTAAAACCCTGTCTCTTTGTAATAAATCTTTTTTAAAAATAAATAACCAATTAAAACAGAAAACAACTTTTCCAGCCTTCCAAAATGAAAGCTTTATCTTAGATGCTTCAAAATTGAGCAAGTTAGCACATACATTGTTTTTCCCTATTCACTTCAATCAAGTGGTTATTTATTACGCATGTTCTGCATGCACATGATGTCCCCTACTACCTTAAGCAGAACTGGTTGCTGCTCTAGAATCATCTTAATGATCCAGGAAGAACACAGTCAAGAGATGGGAGAAAGAATAAGAGACCCTATTGAAACAGGGGAGTACCCAATGGAAGTACTATGTTAGAAGAACACATCTCATGTAGCTATACAAAAGTCTTTACATGTTAATGAAAGACATACTTTTTGAGTTATAGAAAATGGTTTGAGTGCATTCTACGTGGGGAAAACAAATGATAGAATGCATATCTCCCCCACTCCCCAGTTGGCTTTGTCCATATTCATCCATGTTTTCTTCCAAGTTCTTCCCTTAACTCATCATGGCCTGGGCCTCCTCATGAGTGACACAGGATGCCAGCTCTAAATAGACTCCTGGGAAAGGCCCTGTGTTATGCCAGGGGGTGGGAGGCAGTAGGTAAATGGGGCATGACCAGGACACACCAAAACAGGAGGCATAGGCACCTGCAAGACCTTTGGCTCTGCTAACAAAACACCAGGCCAAGCAGAGGTAAGGTCAAAGTTCCCAAAGCTTGATGGCTATGAGAGCACTCAACCCACATGTTACACTGGGACTCCCCATCCACTACTACTTCACCTTGAAGACTGTCCTCCCAGTTAGATGCTGCCCCTGAGCTTCTGCTGGCTGAATCTCTGTTGCCTTCTCTAGTGACACCTGCTTTAGGTTCAAGTGTTCACTCTGTTCACTCAACACACTTATCAAGCTGACACTGTGTGCGGCTGAAGAAATTTCTTTCTCCTCTAGTGTCTATCATAATGCCTGGCTCATAATATTTCCCAGAAGATATGCGGTTATGTTTTTAAAGTTAAAACACTGGAAATGCCCAAACCAAATTAAAACATGCATCAGTACTTAATTCTACTACTTTCTAAAAATTTACATAAAGCTGTCCATGTCCTTCATTTCCTTCCTTTTACTTTTGCAAAAACATATATATTAATATATACCATAAACAGCAGTTGGGTGAACTAATAAATGGAAGAATAAAATCTAATAGAGTTGAAGAAGAGAAAGAATGCCAGCAGTTGATTCAACAATCAAAGGGATCATCACCTCACTCAAGATCTTTCAAATACATCATATCTGTATGATGCAAGGGCCAGGAAATGGTGTATCCACACCCAGGTGAGCACACACATTACCATGCACAAGAGCCTGTGTTCAAGCCCTCTGTCCCCAGTGTAAGGGGGGTGGGGGTGGGGGTGGGGACAAAGCTTCACAAGCAATAAAGCAATGCTGCAGGTATTTCTCTCACTGTCTCCCTCACTAACTCCCCATCCCCTCTACATTTCTCTCCATACTAAAAAAAAAAAAAAAAATCTCTCCATCCTATCAAAGAAGGGAAGAGGAGGAGGAGAAGGAAGTGGGGGGGAGCGGAGGGGAAGATGGTGGCAGCGACAACAAAATGAGCTTCAGGAATAGAGGGTTCATCATGGAGGCACTGAGTCTCAGTGATAACCCTTCTTGGAGGGAAAAAGCCTTATACTATGTTTCTGGATATCAGACTGTATGTATTTCTGAAGTCCACTATTCTGCCCATCATAGAGCCCTTAAGAGATAAAGCGGCCCAGGAGGTGATGCAGCAGATCAAGTGTTGAACTCTCAAGCATGATATCCTGAGTTTAGATCTGACAGCACATGTGCCAGAATGATGCTCTGGTTTTCTATCTGCCCCTTAAACAAATCGAGAGTGGGGCGGGGGGGAGAGGGAGAAGAGAGAGAGAGAGAGACTAAGTACATATTAGGCCCTATTCTCCTATTCTTTTTTTTTTAATTGCCACCAGGGTTATCACTAGGGCTCTGTGCCTGCATGACAAATTCACCACTCCTTGCAATCTTTTTCCTTTACTTCCTTTTTTGATAGAAAAAAAATGAATTGAGGAGAGAGAGAGATATATATATATATACCCGCAGCACTACTTCATTGCTCATGAAGCTTCCAGATCCTTATGCATGGTAATGTCTGTGCACTCAACCAGATATGCCACTGCCTGGCATTCAGACTCCTTTTTTCATGCTTTTTTATTTTATTTTATTTATTTATAAAAAGGAAACACTGGTAAAACCATAGGATAAGAGGGGTACAACTCCACACAATTCCTACCACCAGAACTCTGTATCCCATCTCCTCCCTTGAACTCAGGCTTTTTTTTTGTCTCTAGGGTTATTACTGGGGTTCTGTGCTAGCACTAGGAATTCACTGCTCCTAGAGGCTATTTTTTTCCCCATTTTGTTGCTCTTGTTGTGGTTGTTATTACTATTGTTGTTATAGCTGTTGTTGGATAAGACACAGAGAAATCAAGGAGGGAAGACAGAGAGGAGGAGAGAAAGACACCTGTAGACCTGCATCACTGCTTCGGAAGTGACTGCCCAGCAGGTGGACAAGGGGGTGGTGATGGCTCAAACTAGGATCCTTAAGCCTGTCCATGTGCTTTGTGCCACTTGCTCTTAACCCGCTGTGCTACTGCCCAACTCCCACTCAGACTCTTTTTTTTTTTTCTATCCAGGGTTATTGCTGGGCTCAGTGCCTGCACCATGAATCCACCGCTCCTGGAGGCCATTTTTCCCCCTTTTTGTTGCCCTAGTTGTTGTAGCCTCGTTGTGGTTATTATTATTGCCATTGTTGATGTTGTTCGTTGTTGGATAGGACAGAGAGAAATGGAGAGAGGAGGGGAAGACAGAGAGAGAGAGAGAGAGAGAGAGAGAAAGATAGACATCTGCAGACCTGCTTCACCGCCTGTGAAGCGACTCCTCTGCAGGAGGGAGCTGGGGGCTCGAACCGGGATCCTTACGCCGGTCCCTGCGCTTTGCGCCACATGCGCTTAACCCACTGAGCCACCGCCTGACCCCCACTCAGACTCTTTTTAAGGAGCACTTTTCACCATTCACTCTTCTTTCCCTGCATCTTAGTTTCTTTTTCTGTTAGCTAAGGAAATTTCATTCAACAAATATATTATTAGGCCACATACATTCTACTTAAGGAATACAGAATAAGATAGTCATTGCTCTCAACTTAGTCTGTAGGTCTATTTCCAAAGCAGCAAGAAATCCTTGGTTTAAAAGTGTAACATCTTAAGTTCAAGCCTAGTCCTTACTGCACTAAAGAAACCTTCGATGCTGTAATGTCTTTCTATCTGGTCTATTTGGAGCAGTGTAACCCCATTGATTAAAAAAAAAAAAAGTAAAAAAAAAAAATCATTAAATTTTTAAAAACAGTAACACCTGTATGAGCATAAATGTATATAGTTAAGAGCTGGAAGGAATTTCAAATCTTGAAAATCAGCTGTTTGAGTACTACGCTCCTCCCCAACCCCTAAAAAAGCAAGCAAGCTACAAGGCTAAAGGTTTTCCAGTTTCATTTTGCTACTTATAGTCCAATCAGGATTGGAAATAGAGTCCCTTTTCAGTGCAAACACTGCCTCCTGGAACACAGTCTCTTCACTCTTGCTTCCCATTGCTTCAATCCTCTTCCTAGATGTTAACCTCTTAGATGTAAAACTGACAGGGACTGATCCTTAAAAGGCGATGCTGGCAGAGAGGACTTCAAGTTAACTGGGAGGTGATGCAAGCACAAGGACTGGATCCAGAAATCAATCATATCTTCACACAGTGTTTACAGAAACTGGGCTTTGAATAATTTCCATAGAAATTATTTTACCCACCACAGGAATGTTACATCCTTCCACAGGGATTTGACCAAACAGAAAGAGGAGTGGAATACAGGAAAAGCAGCACTTTAAATATATATATATATATATAACATTAGTTGGAAGCTAAGTAATAACCCTAAACTAATCAGGATATTTTATGCATTCTTCTTTTCAGTGCAAAGAGCAAACCACAAGAAAGCAAGCATGTATCAGAGACTTTTCAAAAAATGCTTCCAGGGCCTATCCTATGCCTTAGAATTTTTGCTCCCAATTCCCTGAACTATCTTTAAAATATCTTACTGCACACCTCCCTCCTTCCCCTCACATGTGTTCATCTGTTCATTGAACCAATCTGCCAATGTTTACTGAGCTCTCCCATGATTTCCCAAGTGTTCTGCTATGCCAAAGATGAAAACATGGACTTGTCTTCAAGTTTAATGCCTGATTAGAAAGCTAATACTTAAGATTCTTGTCACTTCTTTTTAAAGCTGTATCTCTTGTTCTGTAAGTGGATAGTATAGTAGTTCCATAGTGAATATTTTCATTCGAACTCCAGCCCCACTGTCTACCATTTTACATGCTGATCTGTGTTTCTGGTGGGGGAGGGAGGATGAGGAGGGCTGACCTCTATGAACCACATAAATCACATTCCTTTGCCCCGCAGTTCAGTGAATAGGAGGAAACAAAAGATCAGAAGAGAGGTAGGGTTACCCATCCCCCACCTCCCCAACCCGCCACCCTGCCCCCACTCTTATTTCCCTCCCCACACTCCCCTTCATCACACCAGCCACTCTGAGTGGACAGAAGGTATCTGTTAGATGACCTCCTAGAACTCTCTTCAGTTAACAGTTACAATAAAAGTTATTGTAATCACCAATTACAAAATGGGGGGCATATTCATTATGCAAAAAGACTGTCATGCTTAAGGTCTCAGGTTCAATCCCCAGGACCATGAACCAGAGTTGACAAGTGTTCTGGTTAAATAAAATAAAATAAAATGCCTATTTCTAAGCCCCACCCCCAAAAAAAAGTAAAAAGAGAAAATAAGAACATTTGGAAATTAAAGGAACTACCACCTAAAGTAGCAAAAAAAACAAAACTGAAAGCAAATCAAGACCCTCTTCCAAAATACCCTTTGGGGGAGGCAGAACCAGCCCAGGGGCAGCACACCCTCCTACCAAAACACCCTTTGAATTGAAATGGAAGATTACTTCTGCCCAGTGTTGGGTTAAAAAAAAATTCATATTTTTGTCATGCTAGGATGGCAAAGTGGACTTATATTTGGCTCTCTGAGAACAGCATCATGGGGCACAGACTTGAGAAAAAATATTGATGCTCCCTCTTGATATCTACATCTCAGTACCTGCCACGAACATGGAGCCAGAGAAAAGCTCTGAAATGGGGGTTGTGGCATCCACGTCTTGTTATAACAACCTCCACACCTCTAAATGATCTACCTTGGGGTAACAAAGTGTCCATCCTGATCCCAGAGCCACAAGTTGTTAGACCTACTCTCATTTTCAGAAAAGTGAGTCACTTTTGAAGGCTGACTGGTTCAGTGAGACCACTAGAGAGGCTAGCATATAGATCTCTGAATTCATGTTTAGTTCTACCTTAGGAAGACAAAAAGGTGAAGAAAAACATTGCTAGTTAAGCATGGAATTTGGCTAGGACATTGGCATTGACAGCCTTTTGGTTTTTAGAATGATCAAAAGTCTTTTGATGTTGTGCTTGGAAAGATCTAACCAGTGGTCACAGTTTAGATTTTAGCACTCTATTAGATAGGTGAGGGGAAATAATTAATATAGTTTGATTATACAGACAATTTGTAAAAGGCACTCCAGAAACCTTTATGGAGACCTTGCTATCTTTTAGGTAAAATATAAACTCAGAAGTGGGAAGGACCACTCCAGTGACGAAGTAGCTGGAACCAAAGGATGATGATTTTAAAAGAATCTGCACATAACATATAGATCTCGTCTTTAGGATCATAAACCTGGAAAAGATGGGGCGTGAAGAAAGACAAGGCATTACTTTTGTGGGGTCACGTGGTAGGTAGCTTATCCAGTATGGTACATGCACAAAGCCCCAAGTTTGATGCTGGGACCACATGCATCAGGGGTAGCTCCACAAATGGTGGTGTAGTTCTGTGGTATGTGATGTCTGTTTCTCTCTTTCCCTGTCTCTTTTATATATTTCATATATTTCAGTTTAAAAGTGGGAAATAGGAAGTCTGGAGGAGTCACACCACTCTAGGCCTGGCATCAAAAGGAAAACATAACCCTTTAACCTGCTGTTAACTTTCATTTCCTGCATATCAGCATATAATTTGTTTCTTGAACAAAACTGAGGATGAACAATGAACATGGGAATAATGAGAATGTCTTTCACATTTCTCTACAATTGTTCTCTCCATTCTAGAAATACCATACTTAACATAGTAATTCTGTCTTCTCTGAAGAGTTGAACTCTCATGCTTGAACAGCAATTTCAAAGAGTAATGAAGGAAAATATGAAATTTGAACAGAATTTAAAGAGTCTATAATATGCCCCATATAATCCATTCTCCTAGTACTACATATTAAGGCCTTTAAATGTAGTCAGTTCTCTGAAAATCAACAAATGCAAAATAATAAGTCTTTTCCTCTCCAACCCCAATCAAACTGTCTTCACAATTTGAAAGAATCATTAAGGTAAGTTGAATTTACAAAACACACACACACACACACACACACACACACACACACACACACATGCAGGAAACTATAATCTTGACCTTAAAATTAAGGATAAGGTGCTCTAAGAAAAATTCCATTTAATTATCTTCAGCATTCAGTCTCTTCCCTGATTTTCTGGATGGACCTTTCAGGAAAACTGTTAACACCTCCTCTAAAGACCTTGATTTAGAAAAGGGAAAAAGAAAAAGAAAAAAAGAAAGGCTGGGGAGATAGCATAATGACTATAAAAAAATCTTTATTTTAATAAGAAGTACAATAGAAGAGACAGACAGACAGACCAGAGTACTAGTCTGCTCTTGCTTATGGTGGTTTAGGAGATCAAACCTGGGACTTCAAAGCATTAGATATGAAAGTCTTTTGCATAGTCATTATGCAATCTCCCTTGCCCACAAAAACACTTTCATGCCTGAAGCACAAAGAGTCTCAGGTTCAATCCCCAGGGCCACCATGAGTCATAGCTAAGCAGTACTCTGGTAAAATAATAATTTCAAAACAAAAAGGAGAAATTCCCTCAGATCAGATAATCCTTCTGATTATAAACCTTACACAAAGAACTGCTTTATTTGCACTTTCCAGAAAGCAACTGTTTAATGTTATGGACAGAGATATGAATGTGCTATTTAAAAACTAGCCATTTAATTACTTACAATGATGTTGAAATATGGTACCAGGATAGTTTCACTTTAGGTAAAACCTTTCCTTGGACCAGTTCTTGCCTTAACTGCTTCAGCTTTACAGTGATTTCCCTTTTAATAGTATCTAGAAATCCAAGTTTTTTTCTGTTCTTGCTTTTATTGTGTGGTGTTTGTCAAAGAACTTAACATCTTTGTGCCAGTTCCATCAACTATGGCATGGGTGGTAGAACTACAATTGAACTACAGGTAGAAAAAAGAACCAGCTCCAAATTATTTTGGTTCCCTGCATACTTTATGACTCCTGGAAGTCATCTAACTCAAGAGTAGACTCTGCCTTACTTTAAGATGCTTATAATAAACACAGCATTAGATTGGATAGCCAAAGAACTGCAGCTGTACCCCAAGTTATGAAGGGAGATTTGCCTTTATTGTGGAATCTCTTCCTTTATATTTGAAAAATCTATTCAATAGGAATGAAAGGTCATAGGTGAATGAATTGTGCGTTGAGTAAGTTTTGAACATAGATGCCATCTAATCTTTGCATTCTGCAAAGTTTTTCTTTAAGTGGATAAATGTGTAGGGTAACTCTCCATTACCTTGATCAACATTTAATACCAACCTGACACTTAGAATTAAATTAAAGAAACAAAATTGGATACTTTTGAGACTTGAGGGGTCATTATACTAGTAGAGCTAAAAGTGGATTTAAACTTTCTCCTTATCCCATTTAAATCTAACTAGATATAGACTCTCCATTACTAAGGAATAGAGGTGTGTCTGCAGAAGTGGAGGCTCCCCTTGATGTTGTTGGACATGGAAACCTAATCCTTTCTTCGGACACACATGGTTGCAATAGAAAGCATTCCCCCAACTGCCAGTCTGGTTTTAATCTATTGTTTCAAGTAAGATGGGATTTGCAAGGAATGTTAAGGAAAGAGTGAAATTACCAGAACTTACTATATAAAAGTATTGATGAGAAATCAAATTTTAAACATGTATTTAAAATTATAAGCATGAATATATGTGGACATAAAGTGTGTTATAAGTATATGATTATAAGAATTTTTAATCCTAAAGTGTATCTAAGTCTGCTTTCAATACAATACTTATATATCATTTTGCTAAAGGTCTCTGACTTACCAAATGATAACAGTAGTAAAATATTGCCAATAAATACAGTGGTGTTTTACAAAACATAATACAAATGTTTAGCATGTTCTAATCATTCCGTACAGAAACAAATAAAAAATATTCTGTTTTTCTCTAAGAGAGTCACTAACATATCCTGAAAATTAGGGATTAACATAAAGACTAATTAAATATGCAAAATATATTTCTTTTTGTAGAAAAGTTCATGATATATAGCTTCAACAGTAGCAAGCTACTTGATGAAACATTGTTGAACATCAAAAGATTTTGGTTGTCCAGAAAACAGCTCAACTGGTAGATTGTATTTCAGTTCTGATTATATATTCTTTTAGTCTAAGCATTTCATGTTTCAAATCTGTAAACTGAATGAATTCTAACACTTGGCTTAAATTGTTAAAACATTTTTAATAACTTTTTTGAAATATTAAATCACCTATAATCTTAGATCAGGAAGACCAGAAGCAACTTGTCTTGTCAGTATATAATACCTAGTTATTTGTAAATAGTACTAAATGTCATAAATCATGGTAAGGTCTCATATGGTATAGCAAATCCTAACCATGGGATTTCAAAGTAAACCAAGGTTCCAAATAACTTGGTTGTAATAATAATTATATATCATCTTCTTAAATTCTAAGACAGCAGGGAACCCTACTCATTCTCTTTAAAATGTGTGTATCTCCCAGTTCTGGAACCTCTGGACTTTGCTTTTATTTCCTCATGCTTCTCACCTTGAGCCCCCTACCATGTAATACTGCTTCTGTGCACCTCAGCTAAATCAATGCAAGCAGTGTTACCATGCCATGTTTTACTTTGGACTATATAGAGACATCTGAGACTTCTATAATGAGGTTTCTTCCTAGTTTGTCCCTGCCACTGCCTGCACTGGAGGGGTACTCTAGCTTCTCTCTTCTCTCATATAAATAAAACACAATTTTTAAAAAAGATTTCAGAATGCTATTTTAAAAAATTACAGATGCAGACAGTACTAGCTCTTAATAGATTTAGTATCTTTGCTGCTGGCAGCTGGCCCCTCTGGCTGTAAAGAGTAACTTTTCCAAAACAAAATTTACATTCAAAAGATACATGTCTACTCTGTACAAGGCATAAGGTGGTAGGGGAAATGTAAGAAATGTAAAATAGCGTTCTTGTTCTAAATGCAATCTTTCTGGATGAGTGACATTCAAGTGTTACCATGTTAGCACTGTGATGAGAAACTGCTTATTGGTACTTTGTTTAAAAATAACTTACTTAAGGGAGTCGGGCTATAGCGCAGCGGGTTAAGCGCAGGTGGTACAAAGCACAAGGACCGGCGAAAGGATCAGGGTTTGAGCCCTGACTCCCTACCTTCAGGGGAGTCGCTTCACAGGTGGTGAAGCAGGTCTGCAGGTGTCTTATCTTTCTCTCCCCCTCTCTGTCTTCCCCCTCCTCTCTCCATTTCTCTCTGTCCTATTCAACAATGACGACAACAATAATAACTACAACAAGGTCAACAAAAGGGAATAAATAAATATTAAAAAAAATAACTTACTTAAAAAAAAAGACAATGAAATGATTCCACTTGGGTTCTGATATGCCTTCTTCATGGTAACATGTCTTAGAAATATTTACCATGATAATATCAATCATGTAAATTTTAGTTGAACATATAATAATTACTGTTTGCATAAAATAGGACCTTTGAAAGCTCTCTGCTGTGGCCTGCCACTCATTGCAGGCCTATCTTGTGATTCCTATGACTGAGAAAGTGAGAAGTCTAGTTTTGCAAGTTTTTCTGGTCACCCAAAGTTATTTAATAACTTATCTGTTAAAAATATTATAAAATCTCATGTTTAAAAGATACTATCTTAGATATTCAATAATTATTTATATGGACAAGGTCTCTCTCCTGGGTTTCACTGAACATTTGTTCACTTTTTTTGTTTTTGTTTGTTTTGTTTTTGCTGATGCTTTACTACTCCTAGTAGATTTTTTTTCCACATAAAGACAGATAGACTTGGAAAGAGACACAGCACCAAAATTTCATTCAGTGCACAAGCCCAGTCCCCAGGCTTGTGTGCAACCTGGTAAACTTCTTGCCAGCTCACTTTAGTCATTTCTGAGGTAATACTGCTCCAGGCTGACATTTCCAGATAGAGAAGGAAAGATACTATAGTACAGCTTTTGACAAAGCAGTGGGGGCTTGAACCAGGGTCACAGCACAAAGCAAAGCAGGTACACTTGCCAGTTGAGCTATTTAGACAGCTTCTTCCCTTTTTTTTAAGGTCTTAAAGCTATACCTTTAAACTTCATCATCTAATCACTTTCATACCACAGACTCTACCTAGTAATCTCAAAGATTTCCTTGATTTCAACTACCATCTGTTTTTATAATACAGCTCTCTTTTTAGTACCAGATTCATTATCTACCTCATGGCATAACATTTGGAAGCACTACACCACCTCAAATTTGAGACAAATTCAAATTGATTAGTTTGGTTGAAGAATGAGATTTGTCTTAACTCCCCCCCCCCCCCCCCCCCCCCGCGCCTCCTTTTTTGGGCAGGGATGGAGGGTAGTGGTGGTAGCCTTCATCCCTACAACTCCTTTCCTGCTTATATAACACAAATCATGCTTTGAATTTCACTAGTACTTTGTACGACTCTCATGAGATTTTTTTAATGTTTCTAACTTTTTTTCTTACCCTGTGTTGGATTTCGGTTTCTTTAAAAAAAAAAAAAAAGCATTAGCATCTCTTATTCCACTCATCTCCATCCTTTCCCTATAGAAATGTGGTAAATACAACACAGGAAATGTGGTAAATACAACACAGGAAAATTTTTTGACAAATCTCTTTTAGTTATCTTTTACTGAGAGATTTTTAACTGGGCAGTGCTCCTGGGGGGGTGCATTATCAGAAGTAGGAGTACCAAATTAACTTTTCTCACAATTTAACCCCCAACACAAAATAATTTATTCAATTATCTACTTCCTGAAGCCTACCCTGGAGCCAAATTAAGGAACACTGCTTAACACAAGGGTCTTCCCAATCTCAGTGCTTGCTTTAAGAGCTAAAACATTGAATTACTTTTTTGTTTTAATCTGCTGCTCCACTAAGTCGTACACGTTTTTTCAAAGCAAGATGTCTTTGTGTCTTCAGAACAGGGCAGACAGTAAGGCTCAATAAACATTTGCAAAATGAAATAAGACTACATAATCTCCAAAAATCTTTCTGTCCTTTGAGAGGATTGGAAAGGTCCCCATGCAGAAAAACTTTTGAAAAGCTGCCTCTGGTTGGCCCAGATCCCAGGTGTTGCTGTTAACATTCCCGAAGAAGATTCAACTTCAGAGAAGGCTGCGCAGTAACTAGGTCTCCCCAAAACCGCACAAAATGTTAGGACGCGCTTCCCTCTAAGTCACCTGCTCCTAAAGGAAGCGACTACCTCCGCACTATTACAAAGCCCAACCCTCCAGGTTATACGCATGCTCAGCAAGCACCGGGGTGGGGGGTGGAGGGGAATGGAACTAGCTCTCAAGGCAGACGTCATTCTAACCAGGACGGCCCCGCCCTCTCAAGATGGCGCTGCGCTCAATGCGGAAGGCGCGTGGATGCTGGAGCTTCATCCGGGCACTTCATGAAGGACCCAAAACTGTCCCCGCTCCCCAGGTAATCGCCCTTCTTCCGCAGGCTTCCTAAGCCGCTAGGTCCTTCTCGTTCTCCTTCCCACCCTCCCAGTTTCTTCTCTGTCTCAGTCTCCTCTCTAGATGTTTCTCTGAAAGGTCACTTAAGACTGCCTTCCTATACGGGGCGTGCCCACGGAACTAGCGTGCGCCGAGACGTCATGCATCATTGGTGGGCAGGGCGTACTGCCCGGGTCCGATCTCTGTGACGTCACAGCTGTTGCCGTGCAACACGAAAAGCCAAATCCTGAGCAGAATTAAAGACCCTAGGGTGGGTCTTCCTAACTGCTTTCACTCTGTGCAAAGACTTTTGTCCTCTTTTGTCCGACAACAAGTTGTAATTGGACAAAAAGTCTTGTCAGGCATTGGACAGTTTAAATCGGTGCAGCTGTTTGACGTCTCACTCTGGCAGTAAGGTATTTGAACAAATGTCAGTGCTTCCACTCTGGTTCATCATTGCCCCAAAGTAGACCCCTATAGCATCTTCTGTGAAGGCATGAAAGCAAGCTGCCAAAGTGCTTCCTGTTGTCTTGCATCTGACAGCGCTTCTGTTACCATTACTCTTGTGAGGAAAGATGACATGACCTTCAACCCATCGTTTTTGGAATTTTACTCTCATAGAAAAAAAAGTACACACACACACACACACATACACACAGGTCTCATGTAACATATATAGCCACATAAATGTTTTGTATATATGCTTTCGTTCTTTTATCTGCTAAATGTCTTCCAAATGCAATTTCAATGTGATAGGCACTTTGACACACACCTTTTGGAAAATTACTGTCTGCAAACTAGAAAGAAACTTGTGTGAGAGAGAGTATTAGGTTGTTTCCTGGCATTCTTGTATATTCATTGTCATAATGTCTAAGTTTGAGGACTTTCGATCATAATTGGTGTATTGAAAGGCATAGTAGATAGACGTTAAGAAATCAAAGGTCACAGGCAAGGGTGAGGTAGCATAATGGTTATGCGGGAGACTCTCATGCCTGACTCTCATGCAAGTCCCAGGTTCAACCCCATGCACCACCATAAACCATAGCTAAGCAGTGCTCTGTTTAAAGAAAAAAAAGTCAAAGAATTTGCCGCTTGCTAACATTATGGCATTCCAAGACACTTAGTTTGTCTGGATTTATTTCCTTTTAGTGAAATGGGTGAAGGGGAGGTTAGGCTTTTTCTACACATTAATGTTCCTCCAAGCTTTGGAAAATCATGATTATGAAGCAAATGTAAAGCAAATTAAATTATGAAATCTAAGATTTAAGTTCCACTTATTTTTCTAATTGTTCCATAAATTAACACTTTTATTTTACTTCATTGATATGGGTCTCATAAGAGTCTTGTAAGGATAAAAGGAATATACCAGAAAACTGTCAGTAAAGCATCCATTTAAATATTTCAAATTTCAGACAGTAGTGCTAGGTAAGAGTTGATTTTTTAAAAACCCTATCAAATATTTGAAGTTTGAGAGGTTGATTCTGCAGAACCACAATTGGTTGATTGCTATGTTTACAGCTAATGGAACTTTAAAAACTAGGCAAACAGAGTAACCAAGCCTTAACCAAACTTCCTCATTTCAAACTCAAGAATTGAGGATATCATGAAAAATAGAGAATCAAAGAGTGAAATGAAAGAATATGGAGACCACAGAAAATTTCCCAGAGAATTTTTAAGCCACTAAATCATTATAAATGTTAGAGAAAAATTTCTTAAGCCTTTATTAGGGTTTCAGTAGTATTTCAGTGGCATTTATGCACCCGGTTATCTTAAAAGTTAAACAAGTGTTAATCTAGATTGTTTCAAGATGTCAAATTTCCAGAGCAAATAGTGTCTCCAAATCTTTTAGCTCTGAATAGAATAAAAAAAATGTGAATGAAAGCACTTTAGGAGAAGTATAGTTCAAAAGCACTTTAAAAAGAAATATTAATTAGGAGCCAGGAATGTGACTTACTGGTTTAATGTAGTACCTGCATGTTTGAGTTGGATTCCTGTCTCCACTTATGCTTTCTTTCCTCTCTCAGTAATAGATCTAGCATTTTAAAAGTATATATTAAGAAGTATAAATCTACCAGTTTTTCATGGATTGAAGATGATGGTTTGAAAAACCCATGCAGTATTTTGAAAGATCAGTTGAAAAAAAATTTACGAAATCATATTTATAGTGTGATTATTATATTTGTAAATACACACTTATATTAAATATATGCACAGGTGGGGAAAGCCTAGAAGTAAACCATGGTTTTCATTTTGCTTTGGTCTTCTACTAGATGAAAGTTACTTTTCTTCTTTAACTTTTCTGTATTTTTCACATGTTCTAAATTGAAAGTATATCACTTCTAGATCCAGAATAAAAATTTTAAAACATGAATCTCCATATGAATGCATAGTTGTTAATATCATCTGTGATATTTTAGGTCTGTGAGAGAGATACTTTCCCATAGTGCTATTATTAAAATAGACTAAGAAAAGGACTACTAAAAATTTATGGCCACTTTTTCTTGTATGTATCCCCTTCTTCTCTTGAGAAGCTCCCTTTGAAGTCAGAGATTTTGTGAACAGATGCAGAAATATGTGAAGGAAGAATTGGATTCTTAAACCAGATGCATTAGACATTTTTATGATATCTCATAACCTTTGTAGAAAACAAAAATTATTTTTCAAGGGTGTACTATAATAAAAAGAAATATATATTTATCAGATGGGTGATTCTATCAAAAGCCAAGAGATAGCCAAGTTGCTTGTGATTAGTTTTGACCATGCAGTTACTCCGTAAGGTGAGAAGTAAAAGTGGATGAACCATGGCAGTGCTTTGATGAAAACCAGTTTCTAAAGTATACTGATTGCTCAGTGATATTAAGTTTTCTTTAAAAAAGCAAAATCTTATTCAATAAGCTTGGTATTCAGGAAGCTTTAGTTATCTGAGAGGCAGGCTTTTGCTCTGCAAAGCTGGAAATAGGCTCAAGTTCAAAATAAAACAATAATAGGGAGAAAACAGGAGTAACAGTGTATCAAGCTGTACTTATTATGAATGTCCATAGTTTATGTGGACCCAGTTTATTTTGCCAGGTGTGGCCTGACAAAAAACTGTTGAAGTCTGACAAGATGAAACCAGTAAGAGTCAGAGAGACGAAATCTGACAGTTGTGTTTAAATGCTGGTGGCGTTAGGTAAATTTAAGCCTGTCATCATTTGCCAAACTTACATAGTCCACATTGTGCTGACTACTCTCATATAGATTGTATTGTGTAAATAGTGAAATATTGATGGCTAGTGGACTTTTGCAAGAATTTGTAATCATTCAGCAGAAGTATAAAAGGTCCACATTTTTATCACAGTAGAGCAACACACTTCACTATTAACTGTATCCAACCTGATTTTGGCCAATATTAAAATGCTGTTCCTACTGTTAATGGCTAATAAGTATGTAGGGATTATATTTGATTCTCACAGGTTTTTAAAAGATATATTTATTAACATAAGTGAGAAAAACAGAGCATTGCACTGGCATATGCTGGGGCTCAAACTGAGAACCTCATGTTTATAAGTTCATCAATCTAGCCATTGTGCCAACTCCCAGGCCACACGATTAGGCTACTTTTTTTAAAACAATGTTCTTTTTTTACCATTTTATTTATTTAAACATTTTTTAATCTAGTTTCCCATTTTTTGCCCTTGTTGTTTTTTAATTTTTATTGTTATTACAGTTATTATTGTTGTTATTGATGTTGTTGTTAGATAGGACAGAGAGAAATGGAGAGAGGAGGGGAAGACAGAGAAGGGGAAGAGAAAGACACCTGCAGATCTGCTTCACCGCCTGTGAAGGGACTCCCCTGCAGGTGAGGAGCCGGGCCTTGAACCCGGATCCTTACGCCGGTCCTTGTGTTTTGCGCCACATGCGCTTAACCCGCTGTGCTACCGCCTGACTTCCACCATTTTATTTTTAAATAATTTTAGATTTGCAAAGTCAGTGCAGAGTATTCCTATTTATTCTTCAATAAATTAGCTAGATGGTACTTTTTTATTTATTACTAAACTAACTTATTACTAAAGAAATTTAATTTAGCTGTAATTTTTTTTTTAATTTCACCAATTTTTCTTTTTGGTACAGAATCAAACCCAGTACCTCATGTTGTATTTAGTTACTTGTCATGTCTCCTTCAGTCTTTGGCACTTTCTGAATATATATTTGTTGGAAAGGCAGTGCCTTTTCTTTTAGTTTTTTATTTTATTAGTGATTTAATAATGATCTACAAGATTATAGGATAAAAGGGGTCCGATTCCATACAATTTCCACCACCAGAGATCCACATGCCTTCCCCTCCACTGGAAAGTTCCCTTTTTTTTTTTTTTTAACCCCTGGGAGTATGGACCAATGATCATTATGAAGAGCAAAAGGTGGAAGGCCTAGCTTCTTTAATTGCTTCTCCACTGGACTTGGGTGTTGACAGGTCGATCCATACCCCCAGCCTGTTTTCATCTTTCCATAGTGGGGGTGGGCTCTGGGAAGGTGGGGTTCCAGGACACATTGGTGAGGTCGTGTGCCCAGGGAAATCTGGTTGGCATCATGATAACATCTACAATTTGGTGGCTGAAAAGCATTAAGATATAAAGCAGAACAATTTGTTTTGATAATCAGGAACCTAAAGGTAAGAATAGAGCAGATGAGATCTTCATGTTAGAAGATGTTCAGAAGTCTATTTTAGGTGTATTCTAAGGGGTCCATGACTACTAATTTTTGCCTGAGTCCAACAGCTAGCATGTAGGTAGGCTAAAGGTATTGTCTGGGAAGATGATGCTAGAGTTGAGAATAGGACTAGGGAAGAGAATAGTTCCTGAATATGAGAAAAGTATATAAATAACTGTTAACTGTAAACCTCGTCTATCTGACCTAGGGCCCATGACTACTCATATTTAGCATAGGAGCCTTTGTAACTTTTGCATCCCTGTCAGTCTGTTCTCCCATTCCATGGTCACAGCTAGGAACATTCTAGGCTGCACTCATTTTGGGACCATTCTTCCACATGTGGCAGAGTAGGCTGACATAGTCTCCCCTCAGAGAGTGGGGTATATTCTACCATTGTTGTTCTATATTGAGGGCGAGGTCCTGTAGAGGCCCACAAGAGGGTTTATGAGGATGTTCCTGATGGAGATGACCAATGATGGTGGAGGTGGGGGAACTGTTAGAGATTTAAGCCCATCATATCTATGTGTAAGGCTCAGATCTGGGTCTGTGTTGTTGTTTATTTACTTACCGTTTTTTAATTCTGTTTTTAGTGATTTAATATTGATTTTAAAATTATGAGATAATGGGTGTAATTCCTCACCATTCCCATCACTGGATTTCTTTGTCCCCATTTTCTCCATTGGGACAAAGTTCTCCCAAGGTTACAAATATGGGTTGACTATTATTTCTGTAACTATTTATTTATATTTATATATATTTTCCCTCTTTTTTTTTTTAGGGTCTTGCCTTCTCTTCCTTTCTAAGTCAAAACTACACCTACTTCTGAATGTACTTCCTTATTTACTTATTTTTATTGCTACTAGGATTATTGCTGGGACTCCATGCCAGACTATCCACCACTCCCGGTGGCTATTTTTTTCCTTTTCCTTTTTTATTTCTTTTTCTCCCCCACCCCCATATTATACTTGATAGGACAGAGAAAAGTTGAGAGGGGGAGGAAAGATAGAGAGAGAGAGAAAGAGAGAGAGAAAGATAGACACCTGCACACCTGATTCACTGCTTATGAAGCACCCCTGCAGGTGGGAAGCAGGGGCACAAACTGGAGTCCTTGTGCATTTAACCATGTACACCACCACTTGACCCCCTGTTTATTTATTTCTGAAAGATTTATTTATCTCATGAGAGAAGAGAATGGAGCACTGATGTGATATGTGAAGTGCTGGGATTAAACACATGCCCTCATCATATGTGCCAGGCCCGAGCTCTAAGTGCTAAACCACTTCCCAGCTGAAATTTCTCTTACAGAGATTGCAGTATAAGATCTAAGGTTTCATCCTGGATTTTCACAGGTGAAATTTACTTATCTGGAATAAAGTTGTTCTACTATTTTGAGACACTAGGTGCACAGAGATCATTTATAGGCTAAGAGGTTATACACTGACTCCAGCTTAACTTAATCTAACTCTACTTTGGCATGTGTAGTTTTCTCTATATATCATTTCTTAATAATAGTCTGTCTTTGATTCCCAGTCAAAAGCTTATTGCTTTTTTCTTGACTTCCTGGCTTACTGAGCAAAGCAAGGGCATATCTATGCCTTTGCACTGCCCCATCAATCTGAATTCTATTGGTCCTGTAATCATTTATCAAAATTCAACTGCTGGCATATAGTCTCTCTTGAAATGAACCTACTTTAGCTAAGCTAAGGAACTTTTTGTTTTAATAGTTTATGTATTTTAATGAATGGGGACACCCCAGAGAACTGCTCAGTTCTAATTTATGGTAGTGCTAGGGATTGAACCTGGAACCTCCGATTGGGGTTATTGCTGAGGCTTGGTGATAGCACTGTGAATCCACTGCTCCTGGTCACCATTTTTTCTTTTTTATTTGAGAGGACAAAGAGAAATTGAAGGGGGCAGGGAGGAAAGATAGTGAGGTCAAGAGAAAAATAGACACCTACAGACCTGCTTCACCCCTCCTGAAGCTTCTGCTTTGCAGGTAGGGAGTGGGGCTTCAAACCCAGGTCCTTGCACACACAGTAATGTGTGTTCTCAACTGAGTGTGTCATCACCCTGCCCCATGAAAATCTTTTTGCATAACCACTATGCTATCTCTGGAAGCCCTGACTAAGTATTTTTAAACTGCATCTTTGTCTTCTCTAAAGTAGTAGAGCTACCCTTGTCATCCACACTAGGTTCTTGGGTTCGAAAGCAATAGAAATTGACAAAAAGTTAGGATTTTCCAAGACAAGGTTTATTGGGAGTTTTACTGGATGATAAAGGAGACAGCAATGGAAGTTAAACCCACAGACTGACATTTGAGATGGTAGTGCTGGTGTAGTCATTGATTCAATACATAAAGAGCCTTTGCTTAAGCCACCAGTTGGGACTGTTATATCAGGAACTAACAGCTACAGGGGTCTCTGTTATTTTGCACTTGGCCTGTACACTTCCTGCTGTGTTGAGAGTGCTCTCTAGAGCCCATTTCAGAATGTAGGATTATTTTCTGCTGCCACCTCAGCACAGTCATGTAGTGGTCACTGGCAATAATGATGTGAACGCATGTCCTGTAGGGAAGTCTCTCACTCCACTTAAAGGCAACTTTGAGTCAGAGGTTCCCTTATCCTGGCACACGGGGCACTTTATTGGATCATATTTCAGGTAGCGACAGGAGGGAGGATGCTAAATTCAGTTTCTCTGCTATCTCATCTTGACTTTTAACCCATAGAGATTCTCTTAACTTCCACTTCTCCACCCTTTACTCTCCACAGTGGCAGCCTGCAGGAGTGTTGCTGTGTTCACCTTCTTGTCTTAATGTCCTATGTCTCCTTGCTGTGCCAGGCAAGCTCACTGTGGATAGAGCCCTGACTGACCTTGACCATGCTGCTTCATGTCCCAGGTCCTTGGGGAGATCATTGTAGATTTTTCATCAAGATATTTGATAGCATAAAATGAAATAACAAATCTCACATTGTAAAATATTTTAAATGGAATGTTTTTTTTAATCCATTTGTAATGATGATGAATCTAAGTAGGTAAATAGTAGCATTCTTTAAAGTTCAATTTTAGTGGTTTTTTTTTTTTTTTTGGAGGCCCTGTTTTGATAGAACTATGATACTTTCAGTTACAAACATGATGGTGGTTATGGAAGGGAGGTAATTAGTTAATTTATTATTGCTCTAATAATATCTCACAAGATTTTAAGATTATAGGGATGTAGTTCCACACTGTACCCACCACCAAAGGGGGAGATAATTTAATGACTGTGTATCCTATACAAGCCTGGTTTAAGCATTTGACATGCATTAGCTCATTTAATCCTAAAATCCAGTGAGGTCAGTGATGATACTGGCCCCTTTTATAACTAAGGATATTGAGCACATTGTCACATAGCTAATAAGTTAGAGCCAAGATGTGAATTCAGGTACTCTGATTCTAAGGTGTGTCTAAAAACTAATAAAATGAAATTAAATTCTTAGGCAAAGAGGTTCCAGGTTCAATCCCTGGAACAATCATAAGGCACAGCTGAGCAGTGCTATCATTAGAAGTACATAAAGAAAAGAAGATAAACATAAATTCTGAGCAAATTATCTATGTTAACAAAGTGATAACTGCCTTGCAACTTTTAAATATGTTCCACAAAAGTCACTTAAGTATTTTACCACAGTGACATGCAACATAGAAATTATAAATCATCCTTCTTTGTGACTCATCCTATAGTCTTGTTTGGCTCAATGAATTATGAGAGAAAGAAGCAAAGCCATCTTGTAAATTTATCTACATGTCTCTATTTGGTTAGTAGGATTACTGTCTCTGTACATAAGGACTTTTAACACAATGAGTCCCAAGGTACATGTAGGAAGTTCCGTTTATACACAACTGTACGCTATAGCTAAAAGGTCAACCTGTGCTTAGCCCTGTGGCAGAGAGGAGGCGGTGAGTGCCTAAGCTGATGGATGACCTGGGACCACTGTCTTGGGTCTAGTTGGCTAGAGTATTTCTTCAAGAAATAGCAGAGGAGCAACAAAGCAGGAAGATGGAAGAAGGAAAGTCATAAATACCTGCAGGGCATAAAGGTTTTCCTCTTATTCCAATAAGTTCTTAAAGAGGCCTAAGCAATAATTGTATTAAAGGGAATTAGTACCATTAGTACATCGATAAGGACGCTGTTGTAGCTTCAAAATTAACATAAAACACAGTTGGTTTTTTTATACACCAAAGAGCTTCTCATGAACTTTTCCTTATATTCCTCCTTGAACTTCACACAGACCATTCTATCAAATATTCCTTTGACACAACTCTTTACTCATAGAGGCATGATAAGGAAGCGGAAAAGGTAATGAGTGAAGGGAATTGAAGTGAACTCAAATCCCTGAAGTCCTTATCTCCATGTGGAGAATGGTCTAAACAGCCAGTTCATGAATTTGCTGGAGGAGAGAAGAGGTCCTTTGGGTTAGGGATGTGCAGTATGAAGAAGTGCTACGGGATTGGTTATGGACTTTATGGAGCCCTCCCTTACCCCGTCTGGCCCTGTGTGCACCTTAGTTACCAGGCTATCTAGATTGTGAAGGAAACTCCTTCACAAACAACTTTGGGTTCTCCAATGATTAGCAATTTTCCAGTCATCCCATGCCACCCAGCAGTGAAACATAGTAACCTAGAAGAGCAAGTGTCTGGAGTAAACATTCATTGAACCTCTGATGTAATCTCACAACTGAATGGCACTTCTATAAGAGGAAATGTGGTAAAGCAAATGTCACCTGACTATTTGGGTCAGTTCCACCACTGACTAACTGATGCTAGGCAGTACACCTGACCTCATTAAATCTCAGTTGTGAGATTTAATCTCATTAAACTAAATTGTATAACTTAGATTCTAGATCTTAAAATGTATATAAATTCCTTTGGCTAGTGCACAGATCCCTGCCTGATGCTGATGATTTCTTCAACAACAGAAAATTCTGCTCCTCTACCCTTCTTCTCCTTTTACCGGTCTTAATATTTCTTTCATTCTCTCCAGTCTCTAAACTATTCTCCCTCTCCTATACTATATTTTTTGAAGGTGGGAGAGAGTTTTATTGTCTAGGATGCTCAGGAGCTAGCTCTTGGTGGGTCAGGTGCTTTTCCTCTTGACCATCACAGGCTTCTGACTGCACAGGATGGCACTGGCCCTGCGGATGGCGCCCATTCGCAGGTCAGGCCAGTACTTGTTCTTGCAGATAATGTGGCGGATGCTGCTCAGGGTGGCCCGGGGGTTTGTGTTGATGGTGCTCACATAGGAGGTGGCTGGCTTCCACTGGTGAGTCCTGTGCTTCATAATGACCACCATGCCTTTGCCATCAGCAGCCGGCTCCACGCCCACCGTCTTGCAGTGGATCAGAACACTGTAGCGGAAGGAGTTGGGGCCCTTCAAGTTGTTGAGCTCCATGCTATAGGTCTGCTTGTTCCTCTTGATGAGGAAGCACGAACAGTTCCTCTTGACTGTCCACTGCAGGTGCGCCGACATGGTGGCAGCTCCTCTCAATGCAGCTGCCGGAGACGAAGAGGCTGCAGAGTTTAACTGGAGGTAGTGGAGATCGAACTCAGGGCCTTGTGCATGCTAAGCACACACTCTACCACTGAGCTATACCCTCATCTATTCTCCCTCTCCTAAACTATATTCCCTCTAAACTGTTCTCTCTCTGCTAAGAAACAGCACTGCAATTGTGTTATTTCCCTGCCCAGAAATCGTTGTGGGCTTCTCATAAAACTTAAACACCTTATTGCTCAGCTTTCTAGACCTTTACAGACTAGATATCCAATGTATATTTTAGGTCATTACTATCACATGTCCATCTTTTGCCCTAGAGAATTTTCACATATACTCAGAGCTATTCCCTTTTATTCATTTATTAGTGTCACTGTCTCTCCTTGGAAATGACTTTGTTTATTGGTAGAGATAGAGGCAGAGTGGCAGAGTAAAAGAGACCACAGCATTAGAGCTTCCTTAAATGTAATGGGGGTTGGGCTCTAACCTGGGATGCACACATGGCAAAGCAGCACACTATCCAAGTGAGCTATTTTGCTGGCCCTTCTTCCTGTTCTTATGTGCCTGTATTCTACCACTCTTTAAAAAGCAAACCAATAACAACAACAAAACACCAAAATTTGTAGCTATATGCACTTTAGAAAACTTTGTCCGAAGCTGGAAATAATTGCTTCCATTTTGAAATTTTATAGGACTATGCACCTTTCCTATAAAAACTAACCCATCCTTCCTTAATATTCTATCTCTGGGAGTTGGGCGGTAGCGCAGCAGGTTAAGCAAACGTGGCACAAAGCACAAGGACTGGCTGGATCCCGGTTCAAGGCCCCGGCTCCCCACCTGCAGGAGAGTCGGGTCTCTTCACGGGCGGTGAAGCAGGTCTGCAGGTGTCCCTCTGTCTCTCTTCCTCTCTATCTCCCCCTTCTCTCTCAATTTTGTTATTGGATAGACCAATAACAAATAAAAAAATATTCTGTCTCTGCCTGTTGACATTTATTTGCTTTAAGACAGATGGAGAGCACCCTCTCTAATATTTATGAACTTTGTGACTGCTATAGAAGAAAAAGGTTTATAATAAATACCTTGTTCCTCATGTACAGACTTAATAGGCAGCTATTCAATAGGCAGACTTGACTAGGAATGTGTTGTTCCTGGAAGCATCTTCCTATTGTGAAAGGCAGGGTGGGAAGGATTCTTTCTGTTGTTCCTGTCTTATGATAATTACATATATGAGAAAAATTATGATCTACAATTATCTACTACAGTTATGATCCCTGTATGAGAAAGAGTTCAATACATATTCAGTGAAAATGAAAGTAACATTGATAAGATTTAAGAAAGTGCCGCCATAGACTGCTTCTTGACTTCAAACTATTTGTGTATTTTTGTATTTAATTATAGAAGATATAATGTTTTTTAATAATATTGCAGTCATCTTACATTTTATTCCTTGAAAATAGCTAGTGGCAACTGAGTAGTTGGTAAAGGGAATTTTATTTATTACTTGCTTATCACCTGATTGTCTAGATGTTTAACAAAACCCAAATCAACCTAGCATAATCACAGAACTATCACAAAAAGCTGTGCCTGTTTGGTGGTACTGCGGGGGAAGTGACTGCACATCTTCTTGATTTGTCTTTGACTATTGTGGCCAAACATTTTGTTAAGCCCAGAACCAGTTGTACCCATAAATCTTAAAAATGTCTTAGAAATACCAGCTTTTCACCATTCACATTGTTTTTCACATTCTAAAATGGAACAGAAATTCTTTTGCAGACCATGTGGCCTTAATTTTGATTGGGAATATATTAACATATCTATAACTTACATAGAGAAAGAGTTTATTCTTCTGTATAAATAGCAAACTTTTGGGTTAGACTTCTATAATGCCTATCTCTTGGAAAGTCAGTGAGTACCTTTACAGTAACAGCCACCTTCTCCTTGGATCACTCATTGGAAGGGATGGAGAAAAGAACGAGTGGCTCTTCAAACAAAACAGGAGCCGTGACCACTGCTTGGATTACTGGCAACTGAATAGCATGCAGATGTGTGTTTAATTTAGGGATTTTTTTTTTAAGTCATGTAAAGTGGGGAAAATACTTTAGAAAAATCAGAACTTTTGAACCTTCTCTAAGTCAAGTTCTGGAGAAGTGGCCAGCATCGATGCATGATGCCCTTGGGTCAGTCCCAACGCTGGTTAGACTGGTGCTTTGGTTTCTCTTTCTCATTACAAATAAGTAAATAACAAAGTAAATAATAAAATGATTTTGAACTCTGTAGCCAGAGTTTAGTGCAAGTAATTCCACCACTTACTATTGTTATGTCCTTGATAAGTCACTTAACTTCTCAGGGCCTTAATTTCTTCATAAAGTGAGACAATAATTATATCTATATACCTTTGAGAACTAAACAAGTTAATATTTGTCAGAGTCTAGAATAGTACCAGAAAGCCAGGCCAGTGGCCCAGTGGGAAAGATGTTGCCTAGCAAGCTAGAATGATACTAGAAACTTTAGATGTTAGCATTAAATGATTAAAAAAAAAATATCTATTTATTCATTCCCTTTTGTTGCCCTTGTTGTTTTATTGTTGTTGTTATTGATGTCATTGTTGGATAGGACAGAGAGAAATGGAGAGAGGAGGGGAAGACGGGGGAGAGAAAGACAGACACCTGCAGACCTGCTTCACCACTTGTGACGTGACTCCCCTGCAGGTGGGGAGCCGGGGGCTTGAACTGGGATCCTTATACCCGTCCTTGCTCTTCATGCTACCTGTGCTTAACCCACTGCACTACCGCCTTACTCCTGCATTAAATGATTTTTAAAAGTAAACTCTTATTTTATTGCCATCAAGGTTATCACTAGGGTTCAGTGTTGGCACTATGAATCCAATGCCCCCAGTGGCCATTTTTCCCCCTAATTTTTATTAAGACAGAAATTGAGAGGAGAGGGTGAAATAGAGAGGGAGAGAAAGATAAGACACCTGCAGACCTGCTCATGAAGCAACTCAGGGGCTTGAACTCAGGTCCTTGCACTTAGTAATATGTGTGTTCAACCAGGTGTGCCACTTTCTGGACACTCATTAGATGACTTTTAAGGGATTGATAGGATGTATTGTAGGGCTTTTTTGCCTGAGTCTCTGAAGTCCCAGGTTCAGTCCATAAACCAGAGCAGAGCAGTGCTCTGGTAAACCCCCCCCCCTCTGTTTTTCTCTGTATCTCTCTCACTAAGATAAATAAAATTTAAAAATACCTAATTTTTCCTTCTTTTTTTAAAAATGGATGTGATGATAGTTGAGGGCCTGAAATTAGAAACTACAGTTTAGGGGTCAGGTGGGGTGGTGGTACTCCCAGTTGAAAACACATTGCCATGTATGAGGATCTGGGCTCAAGTTCTGATTCCCCACTTTCAAGGAAAAGCTTCACAAGCAGTGAAAGAAGTCTACAAGAATCTTTCTTTCTCTTTCCCTTTCTGTCTCCCTCCCCTCTCAATTTCTGTCCTATCAAAATTAAAAAAAAAAAAAAAAAAAGGAAAAGTAGCTGTCAGGAGTGGTGTATTCATTGTGTAGGCACTTCTTCTTCTAGCGTTTGCCCTTCTTTCATAGCCAGTCAACAGCGTCAGGTTGAGCCTGATGTAAAGTTTCGAGACCTCCTTTGAATCTGGAGAGGTGGCAGTCGTTGACTATGTGGGTCATAGTCTGTCTGTAGCCGCAGGGGCAGTTCGGGTCATCTCTGGCTCCCCAGCGATGGTACATAGCGGCGCACCGGCCATGGCCTGTTCGATAGCGATTGAGGGCCCAATCATAACGTGCTAGGTCAAAGCCGGGTTGACGCTTGCAGGGGTCTGTGATGAGGTGTTTGTTCTTTACCTCAGCTGACTGCCAACTCTGTTTCCAAGAGACTGGAACAGAGAAGTTCAGTGTAGGCGTAGGGGACCAGATTGGGTGACGAGACGTCAAGCATTGGACAGGGTGGGCGAAGATATCCGCATATATTGGCAGGTCCGGTCGAGCATAGACGTGGGAAATGAACTTAGATGATGCCGCATCCCGACGAATATCTGGCGGGGTGATGTTGCTAAGAACTGGCAGCCATGGAACCGGGGTGGAACGGATGGTTCCAGAAATTATCCTCATGGAGGAATATAATTTGGAATCGACCAAGTGGACATGGGGGCTACGGAACCATACTGGGGCACAGTATTCTGCAGTGGAATAGCATAATGCCAGAGATGATGATCGTAGTGTGGAAGCGCTCACGCCCCATGAGGAGCTGGCCAGTCTTGCAATGATGTTATTCCTCGCGCCCACCTTTGCTGCAGTTTTTATGAGATGTTTGTGAAATGACAGAGTGCGATCGAGAGTAACGCCAAGATAGACTGACTGGGCTTCATGCCGGATTCTCGTACCGCCAAGCTGCACATTAAGCTCACGCGAAGCCGAGGCATGGTGTAGATGGAAAACAGATGATACCGTTTTTGCAGTGCTAGGGATTAGTCGCCATTTTTTACAGTAATCAGATATCAGAGACATGTCTTTCGTGTTTCCTCGAGGATGTTGAACTTGGATGCCTGAGTTGCACAGCAGATGTCATCGGCGTAGATGAACTTCCTTGAAGAAGTTTCTGGGAGGTCATTGATGTAAATATTAAATAGTGTAGGAGCCAGAACAGAGCCCTGGGGGAGGCCACTTGAGACAGGTCTCCATCTGCTAGACTTGTCACCCAGATGCACCCGGAATCTTCTGTTTTGGAGAAGAAACAATATAGTGTTGGCCACCCATGGAGGCAGGCATCTTGAGATCTTGACTAGGAGACCACGGTGCCAGACCGTGTCATAGGCTGCTGTGGGATCAACAAAGACAGCACCCATCTTTAAATTCTTCTGGAATCCATTTTCAATGTAAGTTGAGAGGGCCAGGGCTTGTTCGCAGGTAGATCTTCCTGGGCGGAAACCAGCTTGGGTGGGTGATAGGAATTTCTCTGTAAGATGAGAAATTCGTGACAGAAGCAGCCTCTCATGGAGTTTGTAACACACAGAGAGGAGAGAAATTGCTCTATAGCTGGCGGCCAGTGTTGGGTCTTTCTTTGGTTTCAAAACCGCTATAAACTTCGCACGACGCCAAACTTTGGGCATAGACTCAGATTCCAAGATGTGGGACAGGAATGAAGAGAGCCACTTCTTTGCCGCGGGACCCAGGTTAAGAATGAGTTCTGGGGTGATGTTATCATAGCCAGCAGCTGTTCCTGGTTTAACCAGTGTAGGCACTGACCCCCAGCAAAAAAACAAACAAAAAAAGAAAATCCATAGAGCAGAGCAGTGTTCTCTCTCTCTCCTTCTCTCTTCTCTGTTTCTCTCTCACTAAGATAAGTAAAATTAAAAATACCTAATTTTTGCTTTTTTTTTTTAAATGGATACGAAAAAGAAAGAAAGAAGAAAAGAAACTCCAATTTAGATTTATGGATTCTATATGCTTTAAAGTTGGAAACAAAGATCTTCAGTTACTGGGGTGTGGAAGTGAAGAATAAACTCTACAGCCTTGATTTGGGATTGAAGATTTTGCATGGCTATTGAGATATACTTGAGCTCAGGCTAAATTGAGCATTAGGATGAAAGAGATTAAAAGTTCTGATTTCTAAATAAGCTTAGAGAACAGGTATAGTGTGAACAAAAGTATGAAAGGGGAAAGTAGAAGATGGCAGACTGGGGACAGTATTAATATTTATGATTTCAAAAACTGAACAATTCTGGGTCTCAAGTGTGGCATGAAAGTAAATGGTTGAAGCTGAAGTGGACAAACAAATGTATTGAATGCTAGTGCATTGGATGGGTAGTCTTCCTGATAACTGAGATCTCCTGAATACTGGATGTTAAGGTAGAATCAGCTTCCTAAGCCATGAACAGCTGAGGAGAGTATTTGAGAGGTTGAAAGATACCAAAGGCTTGGACTGAATAACTGTAAGCATCTGCTCTTCTAACAGTTGTGTAGTCAAGTAAGACATTAGACCATTTGTGCCCACCATATCCTAAAGACTGTTTTAAAAAAAGACTGTCCAGTAGAGTATTGTTTAAATATGTGTCCTCATGAGCTTTGTCTTCATCACTAATCCAGGAGAGTAATATGGTCATAAATACTTTGGAGCTGAGGAGATAGCTCAATGGTAGAACAAAGGACTTGGAAGCATGAGACCTCGAGTTCCTGCCTACATTGCATATGCCAGAACTGATTAGTGCTGTGATGTCTCCTTTATTTTTTTTCTCTCTCTCTCTCCCTTTCATATGAATAAGTAAATCTTTAGAAATTATGTGTATTGATGCAGTCATCAAATATTGAAAATGTAAGGGTTGGAGATACAGCAATAAAGAGTACCCCATAATGATCCTAGGTCCATACTCCCAGAGGGATAAAGAATAGGAAATCTATCAAGAGCACCAACAAAAATCTTACATTCCAGAGGGAGAGGCAAATACTAAATGTGTAATTAAAATAGTATATTTAGTGACGAGAAGTGATATGAAGAGAAAATAAGTCAGGGACAGATGTTCACTGCCAGGGGGTGATAATATACCTATTTAAATTGGGTGAGTGGTGGAGGCCTTCAAGAAGATGACATTGGAGGAAAGAACTAAAAGGGAGGAGCATATGTAGTAGGTGGATCTCCAGGGAAATACTGGGCAAATACAGAGGCAACAAGAATTGAAAGTTGGGACCAGGCGGTGGCCCACCTGGTTAAGCACACACACTACAGTGCGCAAGGACCCGGGTTCAAGCCCCTGGTCCCCACCTGCAGGGGGAAAGCTTCACGAGTGGTGAAGCAGGGCTGCAGATGTCTCTCTGCCTCTCTCCATCTCTATCTTCCTTTCCCCTCAATTTCTCTCTGTCTCTATCCAATAAAAAATAAATAAAGTTAAAAAAAAAAAGAATTGAAAGTCATTGTTGAAGATCAGCAAAAAGGCCAACATGGTTAAAGAAGGCTGAGCACTTTATTAAGCTACTGTTGATAATCTTTTCGGCACCGGATGCTTTTCTAAGCATTTTGTGAATATTAAGTTACTTAATTCTCATAAAAACCTTCTAGATCAATGGTTTTTGTGAATAGCAGGGTAGGATGGCCCAGCCCCCCTTCAGAGCATGAGGTAGTCCTTAAGTAGTTTATAGTGAGGTATGGTCTTAAAGTAGCCCACAGGAGGGCTCATAATGATATTCCTGATGGAAGTGACCAGTGATGGTGGAGAGAGGGAACTACAGATTGGAGGTGTAGACCCATTGAATGTATGGGAGAATCAAAGAATTTCCTGACTAGGGCCCCAGGTGATGGGGTGGCTTGGTAGTGACCAGGAAAGCCATCATTAAGTGAGCCGGTGTCTTGCCCTTTTCCATTTTTGTAGTCTTTTCTTTACCTGACAAGCTTAGGCTTTCTCCCAGTTGTTAATGAGTGTCATTTCTTATATCCAAACTGGTATTAGGATTATGGGGTCTGGCCTCAAGTTAGGGAGGAAATACACCTAGGATTTTAGTGGGGTCTAAGCTAACCTAGAATTTTACTGCATTTATTTGGTAATTCTAGTAAAGGTTGCCATAGATACAGTAGATGTCCTTTAGTTGATATTTTTTGCTAGTATATCTCTTGGCTAACTGTAGACAGTGTTTCTTCTAAAGATTATCAGGAGGTGATCATCATGTTGGTGCTGTCAAGAAATCAAAAGATGTATCTTACTTTCTCTTGTGTAAATAGTTAAGTAGATAAAGTGATTGAGGGAAGTGAAGTAGGGGGTAGGAAAAGAGGATTCTAAGGCTAAGTAATAAATATCACATAAAAAATTTACGGTGCTTTCTTTAGGTCTTTCTACTAGATTGCGGAGATAAATAGTTCTTAATCTAATCACAGAGCGCACAGCAGTTTATGCAACAGACTCTCATGCTTGAGGCTCATAGGATCCACCTAGGTTCAGCACTGGCACCACCATAAGACAGAGCTGATCAGAGGAGATCGGGCCTGGTCAGGGTGGTATGGCCGTAGACGGGCGGGGGGCGGGGGGATACGGAATTCTAGTGGTGGGAATTGTGTGGAGTTGTACCCCTCTTATGCTATGGTTTTTGTCAGTGTTTCCTTTTTATAAATAAAAATTTTTTTAAAAAGGGCTGAGCAGTGCTAGGGGGGAAAAAGAGAGGTCTGTCTGGATATAGAAAAGGATGTGTTTTGTCTTTGATAGAGCTCTGACACTGGTCTTCTAGACAGTGTTTTTAAAGAAGAGCTCCAAGTGCTGAGCCTGTCAAGTATTCTAATATTAAGTGATTAGAGTGATGGTAAGGACTAGTCAAGTCAGTAGTAACCGGATATGTAAAAGGAAAAAAATAGAACATGACATCCTGGAAGTCAAGTGAGGGAAATGTTTTATAGACCTGTTTTCAAGCACATGGTAGTACAAGCACACACACACACACACACACACACGCACAAACACGCACCCCTACCTGTACACTGCATATTGCATATTTCATATGAAAACAGAATGATTAGGAATATGAGATTTTCATCACTTATTATCATAGTCTATACTTGCAGGCAAGTTAATTAGGAAGTCTAATTATTAAATAAGGTAGCTTGATGGGTGTGGAATCAGAGACAAGTGGAGTTCATTGGATCACCTCACTGGCTAATATAACCAATGATAACTTGAATTCTCTGCTCCGCTGTGGGACATATCTTCCCCTTGGATAACATATTCTTGTTCCAAGTTATAGCACAATCTCCCTCAGACTGCCCTTTCAAATATTCAGGTTTTTCTTGAGCTCCTTTTTTTTTTAAAAAAATTATTTATTTATTATCTTTATTTATTGGATAGAGACAGCCAGAAATCAAGAGGGAGGGGGGTGATAGAGAGGGAGAGAGACAGAGACACCTGCAGCCCTGCTTCACCACTCGTAAAGCTTTCCCCCTGCAGGTGGGGACCGGGGGCTCGAACCTGGGTCCTTGCACATTGTATACATGTGTTCAACCAGGTGCGCCACCACCCGGCCCCTTGAGCTCCTTTTTCTAAGCTTCCACTCCTCAAGGGAACATATTATCCTTTTAGATATGTTAATATACCTCATCTTGTTTCCATTAAATCTTGTCCTCAGAGTTCTTTTACTTGTGTGGGCAGGGGGAGGGGTAATATTTCTTTTGATTAAAATATGCCCCTTTGCCTAGAAAAAAAAAAATATATATATACTTAAACTCCCAAAAGTTTGTGTGCAATTTCACAAGTAAGTAAGCCCAGATTTAGATGGTTTAACTTTCATTTGACCTGTGTTTTTGTTGACTAACAAAATAGGCCAACTGTTCCCTTCTTTCTCTTCATCACTGCCTCCTCTACTACTTGATAATTACAAAATTGAACTTACCATATACATCTTAGAACTATATGTGAAATTGTTTCATAACAAGACATTTCTGATACCTCAACAAGTAAAACTTCTTTTCTGGAGTGAAGTTGATCTTTAGATCTTAGCCCTTGGCCGTTCCTATACATAAGGCTTTAGTGAAGTTCCAGTGCATTCCTGTACTATACAGTAACAAACATGTAAGACTCATGCTGGTCAGTGGTAAAAATCAGCCTTAGTGGGGGTAGGAGGCTTTTACTATGACATAATATGCTTGAACATTCATGAATATATTTTATCAGTTTTGGAGGAAATAGCGAAAGATTAGGAATATTGTTCAAAGAGCAACAAAAGAAAAAGCTATCCAAAATGTTAAGAGTAACACATATCTGAACTTCACAGAGAATGTCATGAGAGTATCAATAATTAGAATTGATCAGATATTTGACTGTCATTTTCAACCAGAAGGTGGATTTGAACCAGATTACCACATCCAAGGTTTAGTTTTTGTGGGGTGGGAGAGAAGCCAATTATTTGTCTCTTTGTTCAAAGGCTTTTTTTTTTTTAAGTTGTATTTGTAGAACTCCTGAAAAACTGGTAGAGAAGTCAGCCTTTCATATCCATTAAGGTTATTTCTGAAACTGTTGAATTTGATCTCTTCCATTTGCCATCTGGATACAGTAGAGAGAAAAAGCTATTCTGCGTGGGTTGCTGGACACCATCCAGAAAATAATCTGTCAGGGGCATCAAAGGCTTGAGGCACTTGGTCCAGTCTGTCTAATGATCACAGGCAGGGTCTGCTCTCCAGTTTAGTAGGATGTTTTATTTTTGCAGTGACAATATATATCCCAGTAAAATAGATCACAAGGATTACTGCCAACTTGTCAGAGCTAGGATTCTTCCATCACTGACTTCAAACAAGGCCCACATTTTAATTGAGCAAAGCTTGATTTCCAACACTGAGGAAGCTCAAGCTCATCCCAATCTATCCCTTTTCTTGTGGACAGCACTTAATGCAAAAAGGAATTTTTTTTTTTTTTTTTACTCATAGATTGTTTTATCCCACACCCAAATGCCGAATTTAAAAATCTCCTTTAAATTGACTTCATTTAAAATGGTATTCCTTAGCCTCTTTATAAGTGGGCCTAGTGTCTGGCCACTAATGATCATGTTGGCATTTTTCCAGGAATCTGACAGCCATGTCTCTTTATTCACACCAACTGGAGCCAACTGTGGCTAGGTTTTTTTTTTTTTTTTTTTGTCTCCTTCTTCTTCTTCTCCTCCTTCTCCTTCTCCCTCTCCCTCTCCCTCTCCCTCTCCCTCTTCTTCTTCTCCTCCTCCTCCTCCTCCTCCTCCTCCTCCTCCTCCTCGTTCTTCTTCTTTCTTCTTATTCTTTCTTGTTAAAAGTTCTGTTATTTCAAATGTGGATGGGAAGCAACTATAAGCAATGGCATGCCATTTTGTCCTCTAGCATCTGGGAGGAACCTTGTCTAATAGGACCTGCACTATGAAGGCACATCTGGCTGTGTTTTAAAGTAGCTGGAGGCCATCTAATTCTAAGTACAGATAAAGCTTGGGTCTTTGTAGAATGTATTTACGAATGACTAATACCTTCTAAAATAGGGAGTATTGTAGGGCAGTTGTCATTTTTTCCTCTTATGCAAGGAAGGAAATTTGCCAGACTCTAACCATGAATACTTCCCCTTGTAAGCAGAGGTACCCAAGATACACCTTGAATACAAATATAACTCCCAAGATACTTCACATAAACCCAGACCCAAATACTAGGATGTGACTTACTAACTGCCTAACATAAAGCATATAAGAGATCGACTGATCTCTTGCATGAGGGAAGAGAACCTGAAGGTCATGCCTCTGTTCCAGGTTGCCTTACAGGTATGACAGAAAGGGCAACATTCATCAGGTTACAAACATGGTCCTGTCACAGGCCTTGAAGCTAGTCAACCCAATGAGAAATTCTTTGAAACAAGTGGAAAACAAGAATGGGGAGAAAGGAGACTTTTCAATGGCCACTACTTATCAGAGCAGGAAAAAAGTTTGAAATGCTACTATTGGGTAAGACCCCATTTAGCAGACGATAATAGAAGGCTTAGAACCCACAGAGACAAAATTGGAGAAACCAGAGAAACTAAAATACCAACAGTGCATTTCAGCTTCAAGAAAATCCGAGGAGAGTATTTTAGAGAATTGTAATAAACAATGTCAGTTGGTATATATAGAGATGTTTGAAGAGCAATAAGACAAAGGGGGCTATTAAATGATTAGGGAGTCACTATTGATTCTTAATCAGCTTTGAAACTTAGGTAAGAAATCAAATTATAGGGAAAATTAAAGTGGGAAGTAAATTATGGGGAAAATTACGGAGGTAGTGTCATGTGTAGGGTTATCCCACTATATTTGGGAAGAGTAAAAAAGAAAGAAATAACCCCATACAGGGATTGACCTTATATTTCTTTTTTTTTTTTTTTTTTTTACCTTATATTTCTTTCCTCCTTCCTCTCTCTCTCTTTCTTTCTTTCTTTCCCACCAAGGTTACTTCTGAAGCTCAGTGCCAGCACTATGAATCCACTGCTCCCTGTAACCATTTTTTTTTCTTTCTTTTGGGGCTAGATAGAGCCTCAAGAATGTGTGATTTCACTGCTCCCAGGCTGTTTGTTTGTTTCTTTTGCCTCCAGGGTTATCTCTGGGACTTGGTGTCAGCCAGCACTATGAATCCACTATTTCTAATGGCCATTTTTTCCCCATTGTGTTGAATAGGACAGAGAAAAATTGAGGAGGGGTTAAAAGAGAGTGAGAAAGATAGACACTTGCAGATCTATTTGGCTGCTTACAAAACGTCCTCCCTGCAGGTGGGAGCCAGGGGCTCCAACCTGGATCTTTGTATGGGTCTTGCTTCTAGAACTATGTGCACTTAACCTGTTGTGCCACTGCCCAGCCTTTTAAAAAATCTTTCTTTCTTATTAGATAGGACAGAAAGAAACTAAGAAGGTAGGAAAAGATAGAGAGGGAGCTCTCTAGACACATGCAGGGGACTGAGCAGGTAGTGCACCCAGTTAAGTGCACACATTATGTTCAAGGACCCAAGTTCAAGCCCCCTGCTCCCCCTACACATACCTGCAGGGAGATGCTTCACAATCGGTGAAGCAGTACCACGGATGTCTTTCTCTGTCTCTCTTCTTTGCTATCTCCCCTCCCCTCTTAATTTCTCTCTGTCCTATCAAATAAAACAGAAAAATGAAAAAAAAGGAAAAAAATGGCCACTCAGAGCTGTGGATTTGTAGTGTGGCACTAAGCCCCAGTGACAACTCTAGTGGCAATAAAACTTTTAAAAATAAAATACATTTTTTAAATATTTATTTATTTCCTTTTGTTGCCCTTGTTTTATTGTTGTAGCTATTATTGTTATTGATGTCATCATTGTTGGATAGGACAGAGAGAAATGGAGAGAGGAGGGGAAGACAGAGGGGGATAGAAAGGTGAGGAGCCTGCAGGTAGGGAGCTGGGGCCGAACCAGGATCCTTATGCCAGTCCTTGCGCTTTGCGCCACGTTCGCTTAACCCCAGCCCAATGTACCAGTTTATTAACTGTTCATTATATAGTCCTTATTAGACAATAAAGTTGTCAAAGGCAGAAGGCCAGGAGGTGTGGCACACATATCACAACGGACAAGGACCCAGGTTCAAGCCCATGTGCTCCCCACCTAAAGGAGAAGATTTGCGAGCAGTGAAGCACTGCTACAGATACCTTTTTCCCTCTCTGTCGTCATCTCCCCTCCCCATTTTTCTGTCTTTAGTAAATATGTATAAATTTAAAATTATAAAATAAAACTACATTTTAAAGAAGATCAAAGGCAGAAACTGTGTTATGTTAATGGTATCCCCACTGCCCAGTAGTGTTTAGCTCATGATTAGTGCTCAGTAAATACTTGAATGTAGGTGATTGCATGGACAGATGGTTAGGTGGATGGACATCTCATATCTAGTATATTATTATTAAAATCTTGTCTTAAAGTAAACTACTTGTGACTTATAATTAAGGCATAAATGACATTAAACATTATTACTAACCTATATGCCCTTAACTACATGCAATTTGGAAGTAAAACTTACAAGAGTGTTTGGTCCTTTTGTTATAAGGCCCATATTTCCTCCTGGTTTTTCTTACAATGAAGGAGAGCCAATGCTATATTTTGTTATGACATTGCTAAGTGAAGGGTTAGCTGTTAGGTCTGGCACATGTTATTCTGCTGGTTTTACCTCCAGAATCTGGTCCAAGTTCAGATTCAAAGGAAAGTGATGATAAAACTTTGATTCATTCAACAGTTATATATTGAGCAATCTTAAAATGAAGCTAATAAAATGCTACTCTTATGCTAGGGAGTTTTTTTTTCTTATCCTTCATAAAAAAATTTAAAAATGAAAAACAGCATGGACTGTTTTGCTTTTAAATTAGTGAACTAACATTGCAAATTGATTATTTCCTAACAAAGAGAAGTTGAAATTATTCTGGTACTAAAACATACATTTCCACTTGATTCACAGATAACTCTAGGAGTTTGCCATTTTTTTTTCTTCAGTTCTACCAGGGACCCTAGAAGGACAAAGCATATTTCTTAGTGCTAATTTTGGTTCATAGGAACTGTCCCAGTGGAAGCCAAGGCCCTTCACAGCAGCAGGTGAAAGGAGGAGGAACTGGATTTCAAAATATTTTGTTTCAAGGGGTTATTTGTTGTGTTGAAGTCCATACACAGCATCTGATCTTGATTTTGAGGATCTCAATATATGTTTTTGAAAAGAGTCAGAATAAAAAAACATAAACATTTCTACTTGGTTTTACCATAAACCACATCCCTTTGCTGAACTCAAAACATCCTGATCCTGTGGTGTTCTGCTGTGTCTGCCTCTTCTAGATCAGACGTGTTCCTCTGTCCCTGGTGGGCTGCACACAGCACTTGTCTGGCAGAAAAGAGGAAAAGATACTGTATTGTTGGGTAGACACACTCTCTACAAGGGCAGCCCTAGTCAGAAATCAAGCTGATTCTTGCCAAGAGCTTTCTGTAGACTTATGAGTGTCTCTTTAACAGAACATCATTAAACCAAAACATCAGGAATCACGTAAGATTCACTCGAGACTGAAAATTTCTTGCATTTCAGTGCTGCAGCCTCCTAAAGGACTCAGGAAAAAAAAATCAGGACATTCTACTGAGAGGATTTTAGCATCCAACTAAAGCTATACAACATTAAGTGGGGAAGTATTCTGACAGTTGGAAATCTTTCTGACTTAATAGATATTTGCATTGGCACAAGTAACCTAGAGAGGAATAACCTGAAAATGCCTTACTAGATTTGGTTTAGGTCCTTTCTTCATCCTCCTCTTTGTAGGGGCTACTGACTGCCATGGAGATGAGGGCCAGGCTCACCTCCTGCATTCTGTAAGCTTCATATAGTTAGAATTCATTTCCTCTTTACCCACAAACATATACTGGATTGAACCCCCACCTAATTGATGTGTGAAATCAAAACATTTACCTTGAGGGTTTCATGAGCTGATGAGAGTAGTACACCTACAAGAAAATTATTTACAATAGTCAAGTATTCTGCTGGTGTGGAGTAAGAGCAAAGCAGTATAGGTGCTTATCTCCTTGTATTTAATCTTTAAATAATGTGTCTTGCTTTGGGAGGTTGGAGAAGAATTCACAAAAGTGATAATATCTAAAATGGGCCCTAAAATACTGAACCCTGAACAAAGGCACTCCAGCCAGAGTTGGAGATCAGAGAGAGTATAGCTTCAGAGAACTGAGGGCAGTATACAGTTTATGGAGTGGAGCAGTGAAAGAAGGCTGAAACAATCCTAGCCTTGATACTTTTTAAAGATTTTATTAATTTACTAATGAGAATAATAGCTAAACATCACTCTGGTACATGGGCTATCAGAGATCAAATGTGAGAACTCATGCTTGAGAGTACAACACTGTCCACTATGCCACCTCCCAGATCACTAAAAATTCACTTTTTATAGGAAGAGATAAAAAAGAATGGAAAGATATCCCATGATCATAGATTGGATGAATTAACATTGTCAAAATGACCATCCAACCCAGAGCCATATACTGATTTAATGCCATACTCATCAAGATACCACCAACTTTTTAAAAAAGGAATAAAAACAAAAGTTACAAAAAATTGTCTGGAACTAGAAAAGGCCTAGGATTGCCAAAGCAATCTTGAGAAAAAGGAATAAGATCGGAGGCATCACATTTTCTGACCCCAAACTATCCTACAGAGTTCTAGTTCAAAACTGCCTGGTACTAGAACCTAAGTAGACACATAGATCAGTGGAATAAAATTGAGGGACCAGAAACAAGTCACACTTATGGATAAGTCATTTTTTTGACAAGGGAGCCCAAAAAATTAAATAGAGAAAGGAGAATCTCTATAACAAGTTTTTAGGAAAGTTGAGTTGAAGCATGCAAACAAATGAAATGGAACCACCACATGTCACCAAGCACAAAAGTCAATTCTAGGTGGGTCAAAGACAAGGACATTAGTTCAGAAACTATCAAATACGTAGAAGAAAACATTGGCAGAACATTTCATTATGCTACAGAAATATCTTCAAAGACTTACATCTAACAGCAAAATAAATAAACTAATGGGACTATATCAAGCTGAAAAGCTGCTGCACAGCAAGAGCTACCATCACCCTAACAAAGACTTTTACAGAGTGGGAGAAGATCTTTATGCAACATACTTCAGATAAAGAATTCAGTAAACTTAAAAAAAAGAAAAACACTCCGGGTTGGAGTGTCCAGCTCCCCACCTACAGGGGAGTCCCTTCACAAACGGTGAGGTAAATCCGCAGGTGTCTATCTTTCTCTCCCTCTCTGTTGGTATGCTTCTAGACCTCTCTGTCTTCCCCTCCTCTCTCAATTTCTGTCTGTCCTATCCAACAACGACGACAGCATAAACAACAATGATAAACAACAAGGGCAACAAAAGGAGAAAAAGAAAAAAAAAAAGCCTCCAGGAGCAGTGGATTTGTAGTGCAGGCACTGAGCCCCAGAGGTAACCTGGAGGGGGGAAAAAAAAAAACATATACATATATATATATATCCAAAGTACTGATTGAATGCACATCAATAAATAACTGCATCAAGAAAGTGTGGTATAGGGAGTCCGGAGGTAGTGCAGCTGGTTAAGCGCAGGTGGTGCTAAGTGCCATGGACCGGCTTAAGGATCCCGGTTCAAGCCCCCGGCTCCCCACCTGCAGGGGAGTCACTTCACAAGCGGTGAAGCAGGTCTACAGGTGTCTTTCTCTCCCCCTCTGTCTTCCCTTCCTCTCTCCATTTCTCTCTGTCCTATCCAACAACAACATCAATAATAACTACAACAATAAAACAACAAGGGCAACAAAAGGAAATAAGGAAAGAAAGAAAGAAAAATCCCCCCCCCCAAAAAAAAAGTGTGGTATAGAGACTAGCTGATTGTATGAGGTAAAAAAACAAAAACAAAAAACACAATAACCAGATTTCATTTACATCTGGAATAGAAACAAAACAAATGCATTTGCAAAAAATAGTAGCAAAGGTGACTTTTAGACTGAAAACTCTGATAGTTATTGAATAGAACTGGGAAGATAAGTAGATAAAAGTAGGGAGTCAGGCGGTAGCTTAGCGGGTTAAGTGCTCGTGGTGCAAAGTTCAAGGATCGGAGTAAGGATCTGGGTTCTAGTCCCTGGCTTCCCACCTGCAGGGGAGGTGCTTCACAGGTGGTGAAGCAGATCTGCAGATGTCTTTCTCTCTCCCTCTCTGTCTTCCCCTCCTCTTTCCATTTCTCTCTCTCCTATGTAACAACGACGAGATCAATAACAACTGCAACAAAAGGGGAAATAAATTTTAAAAAAAGTAAAAGTAGGTAAAAGGGTCTCTTTGATATAAATACACTGGAACTTCCGTGGTGTGTGTGACATACACATGTAAAGGCATATATAGGTATGAAACTGTACTCTTAAAATTTCATAATATATAAAACCCACATTACATCACTTAAAAGAGGATGTGGTAAATATTCATTGATGAGACAAGGTAGGTTTTTAGAGTTGTTAGAAATCAAACTAAAGAGAGTCGGGTGCAGCAGGTTAAGCGCAGGTGGTGCAAAGCTCAAGGATCGGCGTAAGGATCCCAGTTGGAGCCCCCATCTCCCCACTTGTAGGGGAGCCGCTTCACAGGCGGTGAAGCAGATCAGTAGGTGTCTATCTTTCTCTCCCCCTCTCTGTCTTCCCCTCCTCTCTCCATTTCTCTCTGTCCTATCCAACAACGACGACATCAATAACAAAAGCAATAATAACTACAACAATAAAAAACAAGGGCAACAAAAGGGAATAAATAAATATTAAAAAATTAAAGAAAATGTTTAAAAAATAAAACTAAAATGTTTTTATTTCTTTAATTTTTGGTTGTTACACTGACTATTTGAATAGTTTTAGGAATATACAAATTTTATAAAATTATGGCACTACATTTCTCTACAAATGAGAACATTGTTTTTCTCAGCTTACTCAACAATGTGCAATGTCAAAATTTAATAGAATTTTTAAAATGCCAATTTGTATCAGCAATCAGAAAAGGAAAGACTATATTTTATTAACAGCAGAACTAATGTGGAGTTATTTTACACACACACACACACACACACACACACACACACACACACCACAGTTAATGCAAGTCAGAATCATAATGCTGCCATTCAACATGAACAGAAATTTAATGTGCTGGTGAGGTATTAGAAAAAGATCTGAGTATTTGACTGTGCAAAATTAAGATTCATTAAAAAAAAAAAACCTTAAAAAGTCTTAAGATGACACTATTGGTGAACCTTTGACAACACGCTTTCTGCATCTAAGTCCTAATTGCCAGTTTTTTTTTTTTTTCAGAAGTTGGACAAGAAGTCCAAAGATGTGACATGCAGGAAGCTACGTGGCATATCACAAAGATGTTGGACTATTTGTTCTCTAGCGGTGTAGGCTGTCATCCGGACCTTTTTGGATGCCAAGATGATCTCTCAAACATAAGTAGGAAAATTAAATTAATTGTTGGCTGCCACTGGTTTCCAAATGAGAATTTTTCTTCTTTACCCTCAAGTGTATTTCTTATATGCAGAGGTTATAAGAATTCTTTTAAAAGAACTTTTTATTAAAAAATACACAGTTGGGAGTCGGGGCAGTAGCGCAGCAGGTTAAGCGCACATGGCGCGAATCAAGGACTAGTGTAAGGATCCCAGTTTGAGCTCCCCGACTCCCCACCTGCATGGGAGTCGCTTCACAAGTGGTGAAGCAGGTCTGCAGGTGTCTATCTTTCTCTCCCCCTCTCTGTCTTCCCCTCCTTTCTCCATGTCTCTCTGTCCTATCCAACAACAATATCACTAACAACAATAATTACAACAATAAAACAAGGGCAACAAAAGGGAATAAATAAAAAAATTAAAAATTACACACTTAACTGATTTTTAAAAGCAATAATAATAATATAATAATAATAATATAATAATAATAATATAATAATAATAATTTCCTGTTTGTTTTTTACATATTTATTTACTCCCTTTTGTTGCCCTTGTTTTTATTGTTGTAGTTATTATTGTCTTCATTGTTAGATAGGACAGAGAGAAATGGAGAAAGGAGGGGAGAGAAAGACACCTGCAGACCTGCTTCACCCCTTTGAAGCAACTCCCCTGCAGGTGGGGAGGCAGGAGCACCAATTGGGACCTTACTGGTCCTTGTGCTTTATGCCACGTGCACTTTACCCGCTGCGCTACTGCCCAACTTCCTCCTGTTTATTTTTTTTAAGAAAGGCTTTAATCTCAAAACCATTTGGACTGTAGTAATTACACTCCCCCCAAAAAAATCCTTTAAGGTTTCCAAAAAGAAAAATAAAAACCCAAAAGACCTTTCAGAGGAGAGCAATTCAGTAGTGCATGATGTCCTGCTTCATCAGAAGAATGATACATAATCATTTCTTATCAAAGAAAATGTGTTCAGTTTAAATTTCTATTTTACTCAGTGATTACATCTTGTGTGTATGGTAAAATGTTCACCCTATCAGATGAGCTATCTCCCAACCCCTATAGCCCCTATCAGCTCCTCACAATTATATTTTGTGTGTAGTTAGGACACTTTGAGCTCTAGCATAGGTAATATTTACTGAGCCATATGCCAAATAGTGAACATTCCAGTCACCTTTAAACAGACAAGTGGAACAAAGCCAGCCATGTGTAATGTGTAATATTTTTATGGACCAATGCAACTGTGAACTTAGGACTTTGGTTTCCCCAGAACAAAATAACAACTATACCTATGAGTACAGTTTATTAGTTGATCTTGGCTATTTGTTTACTTGATGTGATTTAGCCACTACTTCTGAATCTCAACACCATTAACTACTTAAGGTGGAGGCTTGCTGAACAAATTTTCAATGTAGAAAACCTGTATTCTCTGTGTGTGCGCGCGCGCGCGCACACACACACACACACACACACACACACACACACACACACACACACACCTACCTGCCACCACCTCTGCACGAGCATGTGTTACTCTAGAGAAGAATTTCAGTGTCCTGGCAGATTGTAGATTCTGAAAGATTCATTCTATAATTTTCTGCCTGCATTAGCCAAGTGTATGAGTTCCTGAGGCTTCTATTACAAAGCATCTCAAACAGGACCAATTTATCCTTTCATATTTCTGGTGGCTTAGAATCTGAAACCAAGGTGTGTCAGTGAGTCATGCTCACTCCAAGGCTCTAGAGAAAGCTCTGCTTCCTTGACTCTTCCTCCTTTCTTAATTTCCAGTGGCTTCTGACCATCCTTGGCATTCCTTGAATTGTAACTGCATCACTTTAATTTTTGATCCATAGCCTTTTCCCTTTGTGTTTCTGTGCCTCCTTTCTTTATAAGAACACCAGTCACTGGATTTAGAATCCACTCTATGCCTACGTGATTTCATTTTGACTGATTACATCTGTTAAACATGGCTATTTTCTAGTAAGGCCAAATACTGAGATTCCCCATATTTAACCTACCACAACAAGCAATGGAAATGCTGTAAATATAATCTGACCTAGAATAATATTAATAGTTATATATATAAACATTTTTCTACATTTTGAACACTAATTATGAAACTTATTCATGTGGTTTTAGTTGAATATGATAGTGACACCTCTGCTAGGATGATTAATGAAAAGTACTATGTTTTAAAATGTTAAATGTAAAACATTAACCCCAAATTTCTCATCAGACTTCTCACTTGTTTAATTAGGGTTTATTCATGGAGGTACTTGCTGCACGTATCTAAGTAATCTGTATGTATATGAAGTTAGAATATGAAAGATTCACACACTAAACTGAGGGGTTTGTACTTGACCCTGTGTGAAAGGAAGAATTTACCTTTAAAAAAAGATAGTTCAAGGAATGGGGAGATAGCATAATGATTATGCAAAAAGTTGTTCATTCCTAAGGTACCAAAGGTCCCAGGTGCAGTCTCCAGTACCGCCATAAGCCAGAGGTAAGTGGTGCTCTGGCTAAAAAATAAATTGAATATATAAAGTTTTTCTTTTATTTTTATTTATAAAAAGGAAACACTGACAAAAAACATAGGATAAGAGGGATACAACTCCACACAATTCCCACCACCAGAACTCCATATCCCATCCCCTCCCCTGATAGCTTTCCTATTCTTTACCCCTCTGGGAGTATGGACCCAGGGTCATTATGGGGTATAAGAAGGTGGAAGGTCTGGCCTCTGTAATTGTTTCCCCACTAAACATGGGCATTGGCAGGTCGATCCATATCTGTCTATCTGGTTCCCTAGTGGGGCGGGGTAGTTCACGTAGTGATATAGAGGACTCAGGTGAGACAGGTGCTACTGAAATAGTTCAGGTGTGTTGAATGGAGTTTAGATTATATTGATGGAGATGGAGAAATTAGTGATTCGCTAATAATGTGATGACCAATTAGATCATATTAATAGTAATAAATGATACTTTTCCAGATTTACTGAGATACAATTTATATGAAACGGTTTTTAATAGTATATATAGTTACCACAGTGAGCTTAGTACCTTAATACCTTACCTCACATGAGAGGAAGAGTTTAGAACACTTGAGTTAGCATAGCTAATATTTACTCACCCCTTCCATATGTACTAGAAACTTTTAATATACTAGTTTCTTTCATTCTTATAATAATTCTGTGAAGTGGTACAACACAAATTTTGACTTTGGGTGGGGTGAGCATGGGAGATAGCTCACCTGATGATAACAGTGCACACCTTACAATAACAAGGATCTGCATTTGATCCCCTGGCGGCTACTTCAGAGCAAGTAAGAAGAAGTGGGGGGTGGGGCAGGAAAGGGAGATTCAGGTGAGGAAACTGAAGCAAAATAGTTGCAAAAGATCATATATCAGATTCTTAGTTCTTTTTGACCAGGCTACTGCTCAGCTCTGGCTTCTGGTGGTGTCAGGGATTGAATTTAAGACCTCTGGCATCTCAGGCATGAGAGTCTTTTGCATAATACTACCTCCCTGATTGCAATCAGGATTTCTTTTTTTTCTTTTTTTTTTTTTTTTGCCTCCAGTGTTATAGCTGGGGCTCAGTTCCTGCACTAGAATCCACTGCTCCTGGAGACTATTTTCCCCCTTTTGTTGCCCTTGTTGTTTATCGTTGTTGTTATTATTATTGTCATTGCTATGGTTGTTGTTGGATAGGACAGAGAGAAATCAAGAGAGGGGAAGATAGGATGAGAGAAAGACACCTGCAGACCTGCTTCACCGCTTGTGAAGCGACCCCCCCGCCGGTGGGGAGCCGGGGGCTCCTACTGGGATCCTTATGTGGGTCCTTGCGCTTTGCACCACATGCGCTTAACCCACTGCGCTATGATGACCCTGAACCAGGATTTTAACCCTTAAAATCTTGTGGAGGGAGTGCTCTGGGAGGTGGAGCAGTGATAAAGCTTTGGACGCTCAAGCTTGAGGTTCTGAGTTTGATCCCCGGCAGCACATGTGCCAGAGTGCTGTCTGGTTCTCTCTCTCCTATCTTTCACGGAAAGTGTAAGGACTAGCTAATGATTCTGGTTTGAGCTGCCACCCCCACCTCCCCGCTCCCCACCTGCACCTGCAAGGGGGGTTGCTTCATAAGCAGTGAAGCACCTCTGCAGGTGTCTGTGAGAGAGGTCTCCCCTTCTCTGTCTTCCTTTCTTCTCTCAATTTCTCTGTGTCCTATCCAACAGCAAGGGCAACAAATGGGGGAAATGGCCTCCAGGAGCTGTGGATTCATAGTGCAGGCAGTGAGCCCCAGTGATAACCTTGGAGGGAAAAAAATATCTTTTGGATGAAATAGGCAGACTTAACATTGGGAGATCAAGTGAGTAAATGTGTCACTAGCAAGAGTTGAAAAAATAGCAGGTATGAAGTGAATCGATGAAGGCCATTCTTACAGGTGTGAGGTGGTATCTCAATATGGTTTTAATTGACATTTCCCTAGTGATGAGTGAATTAGAGCATTTGTGCATATGTCTGTGGGCCATGCATATCTCTTCTTTGAAGAACTGTCTATGCATGTCTTCTGCCCACTTTTTTTTATTGGGTTGTTCTTTTTCTTTTTGTTGAGCTGTGAGTTCTTTATAGATGTTTGATATCAACCACTTGTCTGAAGTACCATGTGCGAATATATCCTCCCATTTGCTGGGTTTCCTATTTATCTTATGGAGTATTCTTTTGATGTATAGAAGCTTTTTAAGTTGATACAGTCCCATTTGTTCAATTTTTTTGTTTGGTTCCCTTGCCCATGGGGTGAAGTCTCTAAATATGTCTTAAGTGTTAATGTTATGAAATGTTTCACCAACATGTTTTTCTATGTATTTTATACCTTCAGGTCTGCTATTCAGATCTTTGATCCATTTTGAGTTCCTTTGGTGTTTGGTGTTAATTGGTGGTCTAGTTCCATTTTTCTACAATTCTGCCAACACCATTTGTTAGAAAGACTTTCTTTTCCCCAATGGGCAGTTTTGGCCCCTTTGTCAGATATGAGGTGTCTGTACATGTGTGGATTGAGTTCTGGACTCTCCTATTCCATTGGTCCATATGACCATTTTTGTTCCAACACCACACTATTTTAATTACTACTGCTTGGTAATACAACCTAAAGTCAAGTATTAGGATGCTTCCATTTGTATTCTTTTTCCTTTGGAGTGCTTTTGCTATTCATGTTTTTTTTAAGTTTCACACAAATTTTTGAATAATCTGTTCAATGTTCTTGAAATATGTCATTGGGATTTTAATAGGGATTGCATTCAATCTATAGACTTCTTTTGGCAGAATTGCCATTTTAATGATAGTCTTCCAATCCATGAACAGCGGGTGTTCTTACATTTCTTTGTGTTTTCCTCTATTTCTTTTAACAGTGTCTTATAGTTTTCCTCGAAAAGGTCCTTTATATCCTTTTTTAGATTTATTCCTAAATATTTGATCTTTTTGGATTCAATTGTAATTGACTAGAGGGTTGTGAGTCAGTAGAATTAGTTGGGTATAATATTAAGTTTGAAATGCTACTGGTGGGAAATCCAAATGAATTTGTTAAAAGAGATAGTGGGCAGGAAGCACTGGAAATTATATGTGATATTGCAATCCATCTTTTCTCAAAATGAAAACACTTTTAGTGTATCCACTATGCAACTGTGGATGCAGTAAAAAGAATGAAGAGAAGGAGGGAAGAAAAAGGAGTAAGACTATCTCCTAAAAAAGCAAAAGTTTTTTTGTTTTTTTTTTTTAGCAAAGCAGAATTCTTTGTGGTCATGTATTCTGATCTTAACACTTGACTGAGTAAATAACTATCTTACCTGGACCTTTGTGGCATTTTTCGGGCAAGCAGAGAAAGGAGAGGCATACGTGATGAATTGATACCACCTCGATCATAACTGAATTTGCATCATTGTAAAGTCCCCTCACACCCTCGCCCTTTGCTCTTCACATTCCAACAAATATACCCCTGCTTTGCTCTAACCACAGGGTATTTCACTTCAACCCAGCAGTTTATGGGAACTGCTTTTGTTGAAGTCATTAAAGAAAGAGAGGCCTGTGAATTCTCTTTCCAAAGCACTGGCTGTTTTCTGTGTCATTTCAGTCTCATTAATCAGCATTGCAGCAAGGTAGACAGTATTCTGTGTGTTTTACTGTCCCCAGCACAGCAGCTCCTGCGTCTCTGCCCCCAGGCCGATGCATTGGGGAAAAAAGAGAGAGGGAAACCATCAATCTTCCTGGTTGCACATGTCAACAGTAAGTCCTTCCCCCTTCCTGTTGGCTGTCTCTCTCACCACCTGTGTTTAGAATTAGCACTGAAGCTGCTACCCAGATGATTAAGAACCACTGTCCCTGTCACCTGCCCCAGTATGGACCATCACTTCTGTATGAAAACAAGACATACACAGAGCAACTCTCTTTATTGTGGGAAGTACAAGAGACAGGATCACACACTCCCTTAGAAGTTCACTGTAACATTACATTAGAGCACATCTCAGCCCATACTTTCCAGAAGAGAGCATTATTGTTTGGATCAGAAAGGCAAAAGCAAATAATTTCTTAAGTGTTTTACTATATCCTTATAGTCTCCTTCTGAATTATATAGGTAGGTTCACATTCACTTGTTTTAACTGTGCCTCCTTTACTTGACTCCACCAAGCTTCAGTTTCCTCATTTGTATAAAACTGCTCATAGTAATTATGGTACTCATAGTACTTTCTAAAGTCAGCATTGAATGAGTTAATATACTTACAACTCTTGTGTAGTACTTTACACATAACAGCCACTAAGCCCACAGTATTAATGAATTAATAAGTAAATTTATTTATAAGTATTATTAACAATAACCACACCAAAGTAGTATTAATTATCATTACTAGTATTGATGATAAGCCATAAGCCATGGCTATCATTATTGTTATTGTTAATCTTTTCATTATTGTTATTTTATTAACATCATTGTTCAAATAGTAAAACTGAAGTTCAGAAAGGTTAAACAGTTTAGGTAAGGTACTAAGAGATATCTGACCCTCCAAACTAATACCTTTTCATCATACTTTATTTCCTTTCTAGTTGCTTCTTACAGATAACTTCATGTGTGAATTTACTAAGTCATTTCATTTGTTTTTATTTTCTGTTATGTAAAATCAAAATGGTAATACCTGACATTCACACGAGCATAAGATTATAATTACATACTGACTAACAGAATCAAAATCAGAAACAGAATCAGACCAGCTAACTATATTTTTAAAACTGGGTTACAGATAATGTTGATGTCTTCATAGACAAACAATAGATAAATGTCAGAAAAGTGATCACTCCCATTCTTTGAGGTAACCACTCTTAAATACATATTCTCTTTCCTTGTCAGTATTTATTTAACATGTTTATAGAGAACCACTGGGGGCTACACATTGCTCTTGGATCTTTTTTTAAATATTTTTATTTATTATTGGATAGAGACAGAGAAATTGTGAGAAGAGGGAGAGGTAGAGAGGGAAAGAGACAGAGAGACACCTGACCCAGGGCTTGAACCTGGGTCCTTGAGCACTGTGATATGAGTGCTTAACCAGGTGCACCACTGCCTGGCCCCCCTCCTCTTGGATCTTGAAGAGAGTACAGTGAGGGCTTCTGTTACTTGCACAAGGAAGCCCAGCTAATACACAACAGAGCTGATAATGGATTTGTTATTCATCTTCTGAGTTAGGCTCCTTTATCTCTACTCAGAACCATAGGCATGAAAGTCTTTTACAGTCCCATTCTTACATTCTTTATATCTGTTTCATAGAATTCCACTATATAATTTTAAAGCGTCATTTATTTAATATTTCTCCAACTAATTGGCATTTAGCTGCCTGTAGTTCTTGAGAGCTTGTTTGGAGGTTCTAGCAGGGGAGCGCAGCTACTCGTATACCCTCGACTGAAGACCAGTCTGTCTATTCGGGGAAGGCCGTCGTCCTCCTTGACTGAGCGTGCAGCTTTGGGAAGGACACACATGGAGCGGTGAGGGAGGAAGGAGACACCTGCCTAGCCAGCCAGACCAGCCCAATCAACTCTGGCGATCAATGGGGTGACAGATGTTGCAGCCAGATCGCCCTCACATCCACCTGTAGTTCTTTTATTATGCGATAAGGATATAGGGACCAAATAGCCTTTCATTGCTTTATGAGTGTTTGTGTAGAACTGATTTTGATGCACTAATGCTTGGGTCAAAAGATAGAAACATAAGCACAAACTAACCTCCATTACTGGACATATATATAACTTATGGAAAATTTCCTCTGTGCTAGTTATTAAGCTCTTTAAACTAACAGGCTCATCACAATCTCCCAGCCACTCAGTGTGATAGGTATAGTACTGTTCACATTCTATTGATGATTGGGGTTGTCTAGGTAATAAAGGTAGACTTCAATCCAGGAAGACTAGTGCTAGAGCCTGCCTCTCAGTCATGGTTAATACCTGTACAAGTTTTCACAATCACATTTTACTGTTTGACTTCATCTTTTCTGACACTGTTGAGAACAGAAAAGAAGGTCTACCTTGATGAAGATGTTTTGTTCAAAGGACTGAATGGGTCTGCAAGCTGAGTGAGAAAGGGAATCAGGGTGACTGGAAAGTAAGACTTATTTTTCCTGGAAATAGTCAGGACAGCTGAGGGAGGGAGAAAGGGAGGGAGGGAGGGAGGGAGGGAGAGAGAGAGGAAGGGAGAGAGAGAGAGAGAGATAGAGAGAGAGAGAGAGAGAGAGAGAGAGTCTATCTGTGTGAAATCTTTATACCAGGAAAATAGTTTTAGACATTTTTCCCCCTAAAACCTATAGTGTGAGTTCCTTGTATGAAACTCACACTATAGCTCTCTCAAAGGCTCAAACACCTACAATTGTCATGGAATTATTCTATATGGGTCAAATATCATAATTTTTTTTTTTTTTGTCACTAGGGTTATCACTGGGGTTTGAGGCCTATACAGTGAATCTGCCACTCCCTAAGGCTATTTCCCCTCCCCCTTTTTAAATAACTTCTTTTTATTTCTTCTTTTTTTTCCATTTTATTCAATACGACAGAGAAATTGAGAGGGGAAGGGGTAAATGGGGGGGGGGGGATAAAGAGAGATACCTACAGACATGCCTGACCACTTGTGAAGCATCCCCAGATCCTTGTATCAGTCCTTGCACATAGTACTATGTGCATAGTACTATGTGCATAGTACTGGGTGCACCATCGCCCAGCCCCCATAATTTCTTTTTTTTTTTCTAGAGACAGAAGTTGAGAGAAAGGAGGAATAGAGAGGAAAAAAAGAGATATACCTGCAGCAATGCTTCACTGCTCATGAAGCTTACGCCCTGGGGGTGTATGCAGTCTGGCAGCTTGAACTTTGCATAAGGCAAGGTGTGTGTTCTACCCAGTATGTCTCTGCCTGGCCCTCAAATAGCAGAATTTCTTACATCATGGAAGGGTGGACATGGTAGAAAACACATATTGCTACATGCTAGGGCCTGGGTTTAAGCCCTCAGTCCCCACCTGCAGGGAGGAAGCTTCAAAATCAGTGGAACAGGGAGTTGGGTAGTAGCACAGTGGGTTACGCGCAGGTGGCACAAAGCACAAGGACCAGCATAAATATCCCAGTTCGAGCCCCCTGGCTCTTCACCTGTAGGGGAGTCACTTCACAAGCAGTGAAACAGGCCTGCAGGTGTCTTATCTTTCTCTCCCTCTCTCTGTCTTCCCCTCCTCTCCATTTCTTTCTGTTCTATCCAACAATGATGACAATAATAGTAACTACAACAATAAAAAACAATAGGGGCAACAAAAGGGAATAAATAAATACAAAAAAATAGTGGAATAATAATGTTGTTTTCATTCTCCTACTTTCTTCCTCTCTCTTCCTCTTTGTCTCTTAAGGAGAAGGAAGGAAGGAAGGAAGGAAGGAAGGAAGGAAGGAAGGAAGGAAGGAAGGAAGGGAGGGAGGGAGGAATGGCTTTTTATAACTCAGTTTCACTTAATGGAGGCCACTTGTTGGTTCAGGATTCAGTCAACCAACAGTGTTAATAACCACGAAACATACCTCTAGCTGCTTGAATGCTAAACTTATGCTATCTGGTAGACATCAGAGGGAGTTAGAAAGTTTTGGGTAGAAAGGAATATTCTTGCAGAGATAAACTTGTTTTGTTTCTTTGCTTGTTTTGTTTTGTCATGACAGGCTAACTTTTTTTTTCAGATAGAGAGACAGAGCAATCAATACCTCAGCCCCAGAACTTCTAACCTGGGTTGTACACATGGCAGAGGCCTGCTCCATTACAATTCTGATAGTTTCTTGGTGAAGTACAGACTCCATGACTCCTAAATTTCTGAGTCATAAGGACACAAGAAACTGGATATTGTCCAATGAGTCTACCAATATTGGAAGATAGTGTGCACCTTTTCTCACCAGTGTAGGTGCTATCACCACACATGCATAATTTGCAGGTCTCTGTGGTTGCTAAATGTGATGTCAGAACTTGTGTTGCCCAAGGAACCTCTGGCCATGCATGACTCACTAATAATCTCAGGGACCCAGCAATCTTGAAATGTCCACTAGACACAAATAAACTTACTTCCCACATTTGTAACAGTCTTTTGGTGTGGGTGTGTGTATGTTTGTGAGTGTTTGTATTTCTGTTTCTTAGCAGGTTGGCGGTTTGGGAGAATAATTATGAAGCAGTTGGCTTACCATCGTGGTTTCTCAATCTTGGCTGCACATTAGAATCAGCTGGGGACCTCTTAAGATTCCCAGCTCCCAGGCCAGATCCCAGACTGATTAAATCAAAACCTCTGAGGATGGGGCCTGGGCACTGATTTTTTTTTTTTTTAAAGCTCCCAAGTGTTCACTGTGCAGCCAAGATTGAGAACTGTTGGCTTAGATAATAATAGCTTCTTTTTTTTTGTTCACATTGTTTTCATCTGAGCCTCATTGATTATAGTTGAAGTAAATTTTTAGAATAGGTGTAGATGCCCACAAACCCTCTTGGACTTGAGTCTGCATCAGAATTATCTGGAAGTAAATGCATAACCCATTTCATTTCCTCTTCTGGGATAACACACCCTTGACATTTCTAACTTACTACTAGGTCTAGCATGGGGCTCAGGAATATACATTTCTGATGTCTTGGCAAGTTAATTTCTAATATCTTGGCAAGTTGTGGTGATGTTGCAGGCACAGGGAAAGCAGAACCTCTGTCCCTTTCCTACCAGCTTCCTTCTGTTCTCTACTTTCCACTATTAGTAGCCAGGCTAGTCCTCATGACACTCAAAATATCTGTGCTGGGAAAGGTTCATGGATGGTAGAGGAAATGCTCCAGGTAATCACACAACTTAACTATCAAAAGTCTGCTCTGTGCACAAAGATAGCCTCTTCTTCTTACCAGATTATTCCTCTTCAGTCTTTTCTGCTTCATAAATGGAACTATCACTAAGGTTTCTGGTCTACCAAGTAGAGCTTGGAACTTATTTTACAACAGAAACAATTTTATGAATGATGTTTACATATACTTGTAATGATCCTATTAAAATAGGATCTCAGGAATACTATGGGCTCGCCATTTAAAGACTTGAATTTCAGAATAAATATAAATACATATCCGAGTTTCAGAAAATCTGTTTTCATTCAAACTCTCAGAATGTAAATTCTCTAGGGATAGCATGCATATAACTGTAATTTTTTATTTGTTTTCTATGTAGTTATTTTGCTGTTTACATTTGAAACCAAAGTGTATGTGTTAGATGGGGCTTGTATGTGTTAGATGGGGCTTATCATTTGTTTTGTTAATATATACATAGTAGGTAGCCACAGTGTACCTGGTACTTTCTACTGGTGGTATAAAGATGAAAAAGACAGCCCTTCCCCTATGGGAAACAGAGAGCAGGGGTGGGGGCTAACCCTTGCTGATTTTGTTGGACAGTGTTACCACTGGGAATTACAAGGATTTCACTACCCATCATGTTATAATTATACCATGTTTAAATAATATTTAAAGGGGCTTTCCAGTTTATTCTATACTTATATATAACCTTCACTTTTAAACATAGCTTAGCTGCCATTGAGAGACAATGCAATCTTTCTTGGAAGACAGTATCCCCCTCATTTAGATGTTCTTACCTGAGAGATTCAGAATTGCTGACTGACATGTTAGAAAGAATGCAGAAGAAATATATTTTAGAGCTCTGAAAGAACACAAGCCCAAGAGTTTCTGAAATACCAAAGAAATAGCTAGAGGATTAGTAAAGAAATGTACAAGCCAGAGAAAGGACATGCTCTCATTTGGAAACAGACCCTTGTGTGCAGGAAGAAGCATAGAACTTGGAGTCTGGAGTCTGTGAGAGCTGAGCCCCCAGGTCTGACCCATCTGCCTAACATTTGGGACATGTTATGTAACCTTGTGGTTTCCTTCCTTAGAGAGTAAATCTCGATGGAAGAATCCCGACTCCCATCAAATGAGGTGAGAAGTATGTGCACATACCAGAGGATGCTTCTGGTAGTTCAAGTTCATCACAAAAAAGAAACTACAGCTTCCAAGCCATTCTACTTCCTGGTGGAAGGGCAGCATGGTGTTCACAGAGAAAATAGGTGAACAGCTTAGATAAGTCTATGGGTAGCTTTTTATTTTCTTCAAATCAAGTCTACCCCCTTTAAGTTTTTTGACCAGCTTAAGATCTCACAATCTAATAGCTAATCATTCCTTTTTCTAGTTCCCTTTTCTCTTCTTTCCTTTCTTTCTTTTATCTATTTTTTTTTTCCTGTCAGGATTTTCTCTGGTGCTCTGTACCTGCATAATTTCACCATTCCAGTAGGACTCTATCTTTTCTTAATAGAGAGTACAAGACACAGAAAGAAAAGGAGATACCATAGCAGTGCCTCACTGCTTATGACACTTCACCTGCACAGGTGTTCCCAGGTGGTAGCCATGGACTAAAACCTAGGTTCTCACATGATTAAGTGTGCTCCACTGGGTGAACCATTTCCCATCTGTTCTGTTTTTCCTTTTTGAAAAATAATTTTTTCCCTTCAGTTTTAATTGTTGACCTACATAGTTTTCCCTGTTTGGAGGAAGGGTTGATATAGGGCCTGCTTTCTCTACTATTGAATTAATATTTGCTATATTGATTTCCAGGTGTGAACATCTGGTTTGATTTCTAAGAAGAAATGAACCCATTTTTTTCTTAGAGCTGAGTCAGCATTTTCTCACCAGACCCAGAGCTTCCCATATTTTCTGGAAGAAAGAGCTGCCTGTGGTAGAACAATGTGAGCCAGGGCCAAAGAAAGCTCTAGAGAAGCACCTGGCTCCTCTCTGCCAGGGCTAAAGTTCTATTTCTGTATCGCAGTTCTGCTCTGAAAGCACCATCTCATAGTAATCTTCAGGACATGTTGAAGATACATCTAAGGAGCTTGTGGTTAAAATAGCTGTGTGACATAAATAATAAACTAGGGAGCACTAACAAAGATAAAGGAGCCAGTATCTTAAGTTGTATTTTTGATTTATGTACAATTAGAAGAGTAGACCTACAGAAAGAGATTCTCATCACAATTAGTTGATAAGGCTGTCTGTTACATTTTTTACATCAGTCTATAATAACATGATATTCATGGAACCAATTAGACACAGTGGTTCCTCAGCCAAGTTTTTGGTTTACCTTTGACTACAGTTAAAACGGGTGTGATGAATGAGCAATTGATGTTACAGCTGGATACAAGCAGGACTTTGTAACAAGAGTCTTGAAATCTTTAGTTGAAGTCTTTGGTTTCCACTACCATACCAAAGTTGAAAGTATTTAAAGCTAGTAAGCAGCTTTCTTTTGATGTATTTTATTCACTTAGGATTAAAGACAGAAGTTCTCTTTAGTTGACCAGAAGATTATCTTTTGTCATAATTAGCAACATGGGATTTTACAGTTGCTCTTGGATGTGATAATTAAAATGAAGATGACTATAAATTTTGCATATGCCCTGTACCTTAGCGTAAGGATAGCTCTACCTGTCAGATTGATCAGTCTGTTGGTCTTCCTTTAATTCAAACACCCATGCTGTCTTCTGGAACATATCAAAGCTCACTGATAATGTGGATTCTATTAAAGAAATGAGCCAGCAATTCCACTGATTGGAGGTGACATCTGTGAAGAAAATACACCTGAAGTGAAAAGGAAGCCCCAGTGTTTAAAATGCTCCCTTAGTCCTCTATACCCTGCATTGGCATTCTAGGTTGTACTGCAGACTTCTCCACAAATGCCTCTGGGCTATTCTTAAAGCTATCTTCTTTTGTCGTTTGCCTCCTATTCACTGGGAAGACCCTGTGCCTTTCATTTTCATTCTTTTCTAGCTCAAGTGCTTTGGAACACAGAACCCCCATACTCTAGCCACCCAAACTCCACATTCCAGCCTCATGATTTCATGGTACCAGGCATATCTCCCCTGCCATGCCGGCTGGCTGCCTGCTGACTCTTGCGGGAGGGAACAGACATGAACGTAAACTCACTGCCAAAGGGCAGGATGCTCTTTGTATATTTTTAAGGCCAGGAATCCAGTTCTCCTTTAATGACTGTATTTTTTTAATAGTTCCTTGAAAATTGAACAAAACATTTCTTGTTGCTCTTATTGATGATAACATCATTCCCTCTGCATGGATATACGGAATAACAGAAACGGTGATGGAAAAAGAATGGGAAGGGTGTATTAGATCATGTCTACCTTTTTCCCACTGCTCACAAGTCTCAACACCCCCCGCCCCCCGGCCACACAGACATAATTTATCCACTAGTGCTTTCCCTTTCTAGTTTTATCAGGAATTTGTTTTTGTTTTTTTTCTTTTTCTTTTTGTAGCTTGGTATTCCTAGACTTCATAATTATTTCTGCGACTTTAAAGAAGCTCTCTTCATCCTCCATCAAGTATTTCTGGATGTTTTATCTTCTTTATCTAACATTTATTCAGTTCAGAGCTTATTTTCCTACTTTGTTTTCTTTCTTCATCAGTCAGGCCCTAAAGCCCATTAATCATTTGCTACCTCACTGAAAGCTCTGAGGCTTATTCCCACATCAGGAGCCTAAAGCTGGTTAAAGTCCCAAGTAGTGAAGGAAGTCTCACTTGATACATACTTATTATGGGATAACTTCTCTCATTCTCTCTCTTTCAACCTCAGTGCTCAACTACAAAATATTTTGATCATTTGAAGGCTGAAGTGGGAAGATTGTATTTGTGCTCACTTACTTAAAGGATATCCTTCATGTCCTCAGAGTCACAGATCTCTTAAGTCTCCTGCTTGGAATAAGTATAATTCTGGACTATGGAACTATGAAGTGTGTAGCCTTCTGTTGTAAAGCTGTCATCTTAAGAGTTGAGAGGAGGGAGCTGAGCAGTAGCACAGTGGGTTAATTACACATGGCTCAAAGCTCACGGACTGGCCTAAGGATCCTGGTTCAAGCCCTTGGCTCCCCACCTGTAGAGGGGTTCACTTCACAAGTGGTGAAGCAGGTCTGCAGTTGTCTATCGTTCTCTCCTCCTCTCTCCATTTCTTTCTGTCCTATCCAACAGCAATAACAACAACAACAATAATAATAGCAACAATGATAAACAACAAGGGCAATAAAGGGGGGGGGCTCCAGGAGCAGTGGATTCCTAGTATAGGCATCGAGCCCCAGTGATAACCCTGGAGACAGAGAGGAGAGAGAGAGAGAGAGAGAGAGAGAGAGAGAGGAGGCCAGGTGGTGGCATACCTGGTTAAGCACACAGATTACAGTGCGCAAGGACCCAGTACAGTGCGCAAGGACCCAGGTTCAAGCCCCTGGCCCCATCTGCAAGGGGATAGCTTCACGAATGGTAAAGCAGGGCTGTAGGTGTCTCTCTATCTCCCTCCCTCTCTATGTCCCCCTTCTATCTCAATTTCTGTCTATACAATAATAATAAATAAATAAAACATTTAAAGAAGAGTTGAGAGGAAACAAAGCAGATATGGGGGTATGGAGGGGGAGACTACAGGATATATAATTTGGAGAAAAAGAAGGAAAAATGTTTAAGTAGCCTTGGCACTCACATATCTAATATAAATTGGCTCTTATTTTTGTAATATTTTTATCTTTAATTATTTATTGAATAGAGACAATCAGAAATCAAGAGGGAAGGGGATGATAGAGAGTGAGAGAGACAGACACCTGCAGCCCTGCATCACCACTCGTGAAGCTTTCCCCCTGCAGGTGGGGACTGGAGGCTTGAACTTGGGTCCTTGAGCATTGGAACATGTGCGCTCAACCAGGTGCACCACCACCTGGTCCATAAATTGGCTCTTATTAGCTAGTTTTAGGTATAAAGATTTTTGTTGTGTCTCATTTTAAATGATTTCAGCTTTATTATATTGACAAATAAAATTGGAAACTATCTTCTTTCTCATTAGGGATTTAATGGTGGTTTAGTTTACAAGATGATAAGGTTACAGGACTATAGTTTCACACTAAACTCCCAGCACCAAAGTTCTGTGCCACCCCCACTCCCCACCCCACCAGTCAGTCACCATCATAGTTATCACAGTTTGGTAGCTCTATTTTTATTTATTTATTTATTTTACAAGTTTGTTTCATTTCTCTATATTCCACATATAAGGAAAACCACCCAGTAGTTGTTTTTCAACACCTTATTAAATTATAAGGCTTTTAAAGCATAAAACATGGTGATCTGATGTTCATATGCCTTGTCAAAGGATTCCTGCCATCTAATTAATTAACTAACATAGCCATCACCTCACATATTTATCAGTGTGTGTGAGAACATACAGGTTCTATTGTCTTTGTACATTTTAAATACATAACAGTGCTATCAACTACAATCACTATATATTTTTTCCTAGAGCTTTCATAAGCTGTATGATTTCCTGAATGAGAGAACTCAATTTTGTAAAGATTCAGGTCTCTCAAATATAATTTGTAAGCTCAGTATAATCCTATTTTAAAAAGAATATTTTGTTTGGTTCTTGTAGCTTAAATGATTCTAAAATATATGTATAAAGGGCCAATATGAGTAAGTTACTATAGAAGAAGAAGGTGGAAAGATTTGTTCCATCAGGTCCATGATTTATTAAAAGGGAAGTTATGAGACTGGGATATTGGTAAACAGTGAACTCTGAAGACAGAATAGGAAAATCAGGTATAGACCCAAACATCTAGAGAGATTTGATTTATGTCAGATCTGACATTTCAGAACAGTGAGGACAGCCTTCAGTAAATAGTACTAGAGCAATTTAGTATTCGCATTGGGGAGGTGAAAGAGACATTGTCTTCCTCACACCATATGTAAAAAAGTCCAAATGAATACAGGCTTAAATGTGAAAAATAGAATTTTAAAGCATGCACACACATGTGCATGCATATGTTTTATAAGTGTACATATTTTTATCTTCATGAGCTCAGGGTATTGAAAGTATCCTTCTATGACATAAAAATCCGTAGTGAAAAGTGACACATTTGGCAAAATTAAGAGCACCTCTTCATCAAAAATGGTACAAAAAAGACAAATAGCCATACAAGGAGAAGATACATCCACTCATGTAAATAACAAAAATATTAGCATCTTGATTATATAAGAATTCTTAAATTAAAAAAAAGATTATCCAGACTGAGAAAAACAGGAAAAATAGCTTGAATAAGCTTTCCATAGACGACATAAAAATCACCAATAAGTATAAGAGTTCTTGACTTATGGGCTGGGGAAACAGCATAATAGCTATACTAAAGACTTTCATGTCTAAAGCTCTGCGGTCTCTATTTCAATCCCTAGCATCAGCCAGAGTTGAACAGTGCTCTTATCTCTCTGTTCCTTTCTCTCCTCCTCTCTCTCAGTAAAAAAGTAAAAAGAAAAAAGTTTCTTAACTTGTTTAATAACCAAAGAAATATAATCAAACCATAACAAGACTCTACTTCATCTCCACCAGGTCAACATAAAATAAAATTGCTGCCAAAATGTTGGTGAGGATGTGGAACAACAGGAACTGGTGATAGAAACTACAAGTTGTCACACTTAGAGATATTTAGCACATAAAATACAGATGATGGTTCATTTGTCTACCTTATGACCCAATGCGTCTACCCTGGCAAATATACTACAGAAACTTGGCACATAATATACAAAGATACATGTACAAAATTGTTCATTCCTATTCACCCTTTTTAAATTTTTTTTTTTTGCAAATTTTCAAAGCTACAGAAAAGTTGCAAAATTAATTCAATGAATATAATAAGATCATAATATATGTTGTCAAAGCAAAAGGTGGTAGTTAATAAAAAGATCCCTATATGAACTTTGAAGTTACTAATAACCTGGCTAGGAATGCCAGTTCTACCATTTACTAGTCATATAACCATGTATAATCTGTTAATATATGTAAGATTCAGCTAGCTGCAGCTTACTCATTGGTAATCTGAAGATAATAATATGCCCTGTTATATGTATATTATGAAGATTCAGTACATTAATGCATACAAGTAATTGAGCACAAATACCTACAACCTTCCTTGTAGGTATCAAGAAAATTATGAATACAATTAATATTTACTATTACTGTTAAAAATTATGATACAGGAGCCGGATGGTGGTGTACTTTGGTTGAGCGCACATGTTGCAGTGCGCAAGGACCCAGGTTTGAACCCCTAGCCCCCACCTGCAGGGGTAAAGCTTTGCAAGTAGTTGAAGCAGTGCTGCAGGTGTCACTTTGTCTCTCTTCCTCTATCTCCTCTGTCCCTCTTGATTTCTGACTCTCCAATAAACAAAGATAATAAAAAAAAATTAAATGATGATACATTTCAGTTTTTCAGATCCTAATAATTATAGCAGTACACACACACACACACACACACACACATACACACACACACACACACTTCCATATATATAGTCATTTGTGTTTCTTCATTATAAAACACAAAATCATTCTAGGGAAAAAAATATCTTTGCTAGCTGGGTTTGAACCTGGGCCATGCACATGGCAAAGCAGCACACTATCCTAGTGAGTTATTTTACCAGCCCAAAATAGCATTTCTGGCTCTGTGACACATTTTCATTTCTCTCTCTCTCTCTCTCTTTAATATTTATTTATTCCCTTTTGTTGCCCTTGTTTTCTTGTTGTAGTTGTTGTTGTTACTGATGTTGTCGTTGTTGGATAGGATAGAGAAAAATGGAGAGAGGAGGGGAAGACAGAGATGGGGAGAGAAAGATAGACACCTGCAAACCTGCTTCACCACCTGTGAAGTAACTCCCCTGCAGGTGGGTAGCAGGGGGCTTGAACCGGGACCTTTTTGCCAATCCTTGGCTTTGTGCCAGGTGCGCTTAGCCCTCTGGCTACTGCCCGACTCACTTTCCTCTTTTTTTTTTTCTGTTTTAACTTTAGTATTAAAAATTATAAACTAGCAGAAAATTTTGAATATAACAAAAATATTTCATAATTTACAAATTGTACAGAATTAAAAATAAGAGCCTCTTGAAGAATTGATTAAAACAAAACAAAAAAAAAGCCAGGATAATTTTACCAAAAGTAAAAGGAAACTGAATAGTGAAAAAGTTAGGAAATTTATCAAAGGGAGTAATATTAAAGACAATGTAGATTTCCTAACTTCTAGTCCAAGATGTTGCATACTAAGTATCAGTAATCGTTTTTTAAAAGAAAACTGAACTAAGTACATAGCAGCTTATTCAGCTCTAATTTTCTGAACCTTCATTGCCGTACCTACAGTATGAGTGAAATCACAGAGCAACTCTTAGGACCCCTTTCATTTCCACTGACATTTGATTCTATAAAGACTTTATCAGTATCCATAAGAACAACAGCCATCTGGTCCTCTCCTGCCTGTATCCATCTTTTCAAACTGATTATGACCATACTGCCACATTCTAGTGCTACTTATTTTGTCATAAATATATCATCTGTCTCACCTAGATAGTGTATTCTTGGAAGTGCAGACCTCTTCATAGGTGATTTTCTATTTTCAAGTTAAAAAAAGCAAAACAATATTTTCTGTCTCTAATAGCATAGAATATAGGGCCAAGGAGTGTGGCTGTCAGATCAGACTATTTTGCAAATATTAGACTGGGCATCATAGCTAAGGTTAACATGGACATGTGGTGAATGTGTTCTGCTTCAAAAGTCAGTAAATTTGCTTTCCTTTGTTTCAGAAAGATGCTGTGCATCGAGTGTTTTCTGGCATTCAGCCTACAGGAGTCCCCCACCTAGGTAATTACCTGGGAGCCATTGAAAGCTGGGTGAGATTACAGGACCAGCATGACTCTGTGCTGTACAGCATTGTGGACCTGCACTCCATCACTGTTCCCCAAGACCCAGCTGCCCTTCAGCAGAGCATCTTGGATATGACAGCTGCTCTTCTTGCCTGTGGCATCAACCCAGAGAAGAGCATCCTCTTCCAGCAATCTCAGGTCAGCTTCTCAGATCAGAACTGAGACAGCTTTTATTTTTAGATTACTTAAGATAATTTCATTTCTGTAAATACATGGAGGACTATTTGTTTATGAAAGGGACAGAGAAAGACAAACTGCAGAACATTGCTCAGCTCTGGCTCATGTTGGTATGGGGGAGTTGAACTTGAGACCTCATAGCCTCAGGCATGAAAATCATTTTCATAGCTATTATGATGTCTCCCTAGCGGTGAAGATAATTTTAAATGGTTTATAGCACTGCATGCTTAAAAAGAAAATGTTTCAGAATGATTCATCAAATAGAATCATTTTATTTTCTCAATACTCATTAAGAGTCATTACAGTATATTGGTATGCTTGAGAAAGTGACTGAAAAATTTATAGTGCTTCATACACTGGGAAAGTTTTATCTCATTAGCACTTCTCACTGTGGAGTTGCTGTTCTTTACTGGGATATAGAATAGTGCAACTTCTTTTTTTTAATTAATTAATTAATTTAAAAAGGGAGACATTAACAACTGTAGGATAGGAGGGGTACAACTCCACACCATTCCCACCACCAGATTTCTATATCCCATCCCCTCACCTGATAGCTTTCCCATTCTTTATCCCTCTGGGAGTATGGACCCAAGGTTATTATGGGTTGCAGAAGGTGGAAGGTCTGGCTTCTGTAATTGCTTTCCCGCTGAACATGGGCGTTGACTGGTCGGTTCATACTCCCAGTCTGCCTCTCTCTTCAATAGGGCAACTTCTAATGGAGGGGATAGGATACAGAGCTCTGGTGGTGGTAATTGTATTGAATTGCACCCCTCTTAACCCACAGTCTTGTTGATTATTATTAAATAACTAATAAAAATTAATTCTAATACTAAATATGTATTATATTTTTAAAGAAATATAAAATTTTAATATGATTAAAATTTTAACTTTGCTAGGGAGTCTCTTAAATGCCCTTTCATTCAAGTCTCTGCTGGTCCAAGAGTAAACTGATTCATTAATAGTAAATATATGAGTCAAATATTTGGCTTTGTTTTGAAGCCTTTCTTGGCTTGGATTCAAGAAACTGGAGATTTACTTCCAATTTCCCAGTTCTCTCAGATCTTTTTAAAAGCTATTATAAAAGAATGAACAATCAGAATGATCCAATAGACCTTCCAAATGCAATATGCAGTAAAGCAATATTGGGACCATGTAAAACCACTGGTTACTAAATTCTATCCTTCATTGCCAAATCAGTTGGCAGCACAAATTAATCTCTTTGAATGCAACCTCTCTCTCTCTTTCTCTCTCCATTTCTTCTCCATTTCATTAAATAAATAAATAAATCTTTTACAAATCAGCATAGTATTGTATTGCAAATTCAGCTTAGTTGTTGGCTGGAAATAATTTGAGAAAATAATACTACCTAATCATTAAAGTGACCATAAAAACAATTCACCTTAATTTCTTTCCTTACAGTTAGTCAAGATGCTTTTACTTATGCAAGGCCTTTACAATCCAATCGTGGAAAGATCTAACTGCTCTAAAAATACTTATATTGAGCAAGTATCTGCCTATTCACAAAGTCTATTCATTCATTAACTTCTGCTCTTTTAAAATTACACAATAAATCAGTTCTATCTTCCACATGATGGTTCTTCAAGTACTTGGTTACATATATAGTATATTTAAATATTTATTTATTCCCTTTTGTTGTCCTTGTTGTTTTATTGTTGTAGTTATTATTAATGTCATTGTTGTTGGTTAGGACAGAGAGAAATGGAGAGAAGAGGGGAAAACAGAGAGGGGGAGAGAAAGATAGATACCTGCAGACCTGCTTCACCGCCTGTGAAGCAACTCCCCTGCAGGTGGGGAGCTGGGGTTCCAACCAGGATCCTTACGCGGGTCCTTGCTCTTTGCACCACGTGCGCTTAACCCACTGCACTACCCCCAACTCCATTCCCCCCTCTTTTTTTATTCCCTTTTGTTGTCCTTGTTTTCCTTATTGTTATAGATGTCATCATTGTAGGATAGTACAGAGAGAAATGGACAGAAGAGGGGAAAACAGAGAAGACAAGAGAAAGATAGACACCTGCAGACCTGCTTCACCGCCTGTGAAGTGTCTCCCCTATAGGTGGAAGCCTGGGACTTGAACCGGGATCCTTATTCCAGTCCTTACTCTAGTCCTTGTGCTTTGCACCACGTGCGCTTAACCCACTGCGATACCACCCAACTCCCACTTGGATACATATATTATATAACATGCTTACTCTGTAACTCCTCAGTCTCTGTGCTTGGCCTTCTTCAAACCACTTGCCCCACTCTCTTATCCCTCCACTCTTAATTTTCTACATCAGAAGTAGTCCTCAGACCTGCAAAGCAACTGCCCTGTGCCACCTCTCTGAAGAAGACTACACCTCTCATATTTCATGAAACAATTTATTCAGACTGTACACCTTTGTCTCCAATGCTGTGATGCTGGTCATCATTATAGCTATTTTTTTGGAGTCCCTGGATGGAGTGCCCAAAGCAAGTCATGATCTTCACTTCATCTAAAATATTTCTTTTTATTGCCACCAGGGTTTTCCCTGGGGGTCAGTATCAGCACTATGAACTTACCACTTTTGGTAGCCATTTCTTTCTTTTCTTTTTTAAATTTTCTATTTTATTTGATAGGAGAAAGAAATTGAGAGGTGAAGGGAAGATCAAGAGGGAGAGAGAAAGACATATATCTGCAGACTGGCTTTACCAGTTGTTGGCTTTACCGGTTGTGAAGCATCCCTCCTGAAGGTGAGGAGCAGGGGACTGGGAACCTGGTCCTTGAGCATGGTAACGTGTGTGCAAATGGGTGCACACCCAGCCCCCCCCATTTTTGATGCACATTTATTTGATCCTGTAATTGTTTTTGAACACTGCATTTCCAGTGCCTGTTTCCAAATCTCTTGTATAGAAATTTCTTTTTTTTTTAATTGTTTTTTGTCATCATGGGGGCTTCACTACTCTGAGCCCACTCTCCCTTCCTTCCTTCCTTCCTTCCTTCCTTCCTTCCTTCCTTCCTTCCTTCTTTCTTTTTCTTTCTTTCTTTCTTTCTTTCTTTCTTTCTTTCTTTCTTTCTTTCTTTCTTTCTTTTTTCTCCAAATAGAAAGAGAGACAGTAAGATTCACAGAGGGAGAGGGAAAGACACCACATTACTGAAGCTTCTTCCAGTGCAGTAGGGGCCAGGCTTAAACCTGTGATCACATACACGACAAACTAGACTCCTTCCCAAGTGAGCTATCTGGCTAACCTTTGCATTTCTATCCATTCAGATGAGATTCCTGTGAGCATCAGACCAGTGTTTCTTCTACTTGATTACATAGAGTTCTTAATGTCACTTCATTTTGTGCTCAGACAATACAATGAACACTTAGCAAAAACTCAAGCAGAAAATGCAGTGCTTTTTCCCCCCAGGTTTTGTTTTGAAAAAAAAAAAAAAAAAGATTTTTAATGTTTAAATTGCTCTTGTATTGACTAAATATGTAACCAAGACCAGAAGATGACCAGATAGGTTTAGTGCCTTGCTATGTGTATAGCCCAGGTTAGTTCTCCATCAAGTGTGAGGTACTAGCCCAGATGCTATAGAGTCTCTTCCATTCTCTTTCTCTCTCTGTTTCTCTGTCCCCCACTCTCTTTTTTCTAATAAATGAAGAACCAGATAAGGTGTAGCACATGCAGGAGAACCAGTTCCAATAAACAAACAAGCAAATTTAACCTCTTTAGATATGTAACCTAGAAGACAGAAATTTAAGAAAACAGTTAAGCTTTGGGGAGACAGTGTCAGTTAAGATTTTACAAAAAAAAAAAAAAAAAAAAAAAAACTCTAGGGAAGGAAGGGGGGGAAGGGAAGAGGTAAAGAAAACCTTGGGGCCTATTGCATGATGATAGAAAAGGACCTAAATTGTTGGGGAGAGTGTTCTGCAAGGAGCTTTCACAGGAAGATGAGAATCTGTACCCATGTGTCAACTGCATGGTACACTATTAACCTCCCGATATAATGTTTAAACAATTAGTTATTACTGTATCTTCCTATGCCCACAGACAGATTATTTACAAGTAAAATGTAAAACGTTTGAAATTACGGATTAGAGGGAAGAACTTTCTGTTGTGTAATATGCTCTTTTCACATGTGTCTATTGTGTTAAGTGAAGCATTTAGAGCTAAATATAAAAATTGGTCCCCCAGCTGCTATTACTGCATGTCAGAATAAGGTCTAGCAATCATTTGAAGTAGAGAAAGAATTTGGTTATGTTATAATGCTGATTTTACCAATAATTCTCCTCTCCAGTCCTTCACATTCTTTCTCAGCAGTCTGACTGGAACAATTTTGACTTACTGAAGACTTTTCTCATTATTTTCTTTTGCTTTCTCTCCCACTGGCCTCTAGTCATGGTGTTTCCCCTCAAATATGTTTGCCATATGTGGGGAGCCTCCCCTCTCAAAAAAAGAAAATGTCTCTGTGTGTGTGTGTGTGTGTGTGTGTGTGTGTGTGTGTGTGTGTGTGTATGTGTGTGTGTGTGTGTGTGTGTGTGTGTGTGTGTGTGTGTGTGTGTGTGTGTGTGTGTGAGAGAGAGAGAGAGAGAGAGAGAGAGAGAGAGAGAGAGAGAGAGAGATTGGGGAGAGCCTTCCTATGTGTGCTTTTGGCAGAAGATCTCATCCCAATGCCAAAGTCAATGGTCTTTGATTTCCAGCAAGTCTGAATGCAGATCCAATCATACTGCAGCTGTCTCTGAGGTGCAATTGTTAACTCTACTTGAGCTCTAATCACCCTGCAGTGAAAGGGTAAAAGCCAGAGTTCATAGCTTTAGGTATTGGCTTTCTGCCAAGCCTAGGAGAAGAGAACAGTTGAGACCATCAGACAGCTCATTATGGAGGGTCCAGAACAGGCAGAAAAGGCAAGGGAGGAGAATGGAATCTACAGCTTTGGAACATGACCTCATCCTCTAATTAGCATTATGTTTTGTTTCCCAAGAAACTAAGATCAATAATAATAATGATAAAGGAAAATTGCTCAGGGAGAACCCTTATCCAGATCTGATCCTAATTTTCTTGCTTTCCTCCTTCCTTCTTTTCTTTCCTTCCTTCCTTCCTTCCTTCCTTCCTTCCTTCCTTCCTTCCTTCCTTTCTTTCTTTCTTTCTTCTTTCTTTCTTTCTTTTCACCACCAGGGTTATTGCTAGGGCTCGGTGCTTACACAAAAAACCCACCACTTCTCTTTTTTTTTTTTTTAAGAGAGAGAGACAGGGAAATTGAAAAGTTGGTGGGGGGAGGGCAGAGAGACACCTGCAGTATGGATGAAACTCCTCACCTGCAAGTGGGGTCTAGGAGCTTGTCGCCAGTACAGTATACATGATGACCATGTGTGGTCTACTAGGTGTGCCACTGTCTGGCTCCAAGGATCTCAACTTTTTTATTCTATATTTTGAAAGAGGGAGAGAAAGAAAGGAAAGGGGGCCAGGCAGTGGCACACCTAGTAGACCACACATGTCACCATGTATAATGTACTGGGGACAAGTTTAAACCATTGGTCCCCACCTGCAGGGGGAAAGCTTCATGAATGGTGAAGTAGAGCTTCATGTCTCTGTCTGTCTCCCTCTCTGTCTCATTCTCCCATCTTAGTTTCTTACTTTCTCTGTGCAATAATAAATAAATAAAATTGTAAATGAAAGAGAGAGAAAGGAAAGGGAAGCTCACTTCCCTACTACCTGTGGAATTCCCTTGGTAGATCCATGCTGCTACCACATGGTGCCAGGGGTTAAACTCAGGACCCCGTGCATGGTTAGACATGCTCTCTACTTGCTCAGTCCCTGGCTTTTGTTGTTTGTTTGTTCTTTTAGGAATCACTATACTGTTTTCCATAAAAGATAGACTATTTTACATTCCAGTCAACACTGCATAGTGGTTATCATTTCCTCATTCTATCACTATGTTCTGTTTCATTTTATAATAACCATCTCTTACTTGTCTTTTTTTAAACTTTATTTTAATAGAACTGAGAAAAATTAAGATGTAGGAGGAAATGGGGGGAGAAGAGAGAGAGAAACATAGGGAGACAGAGAAGACACCTGCAGCGCTGCTTCATCATTCGTGAAGCTTTATCCCCTGTACGTGGGGACCAGGGACTTGCACCTGAGTCCTTGTGCATGGTAATGCATGTACTTAACCAGCTATACCACTACCCAGTCTCACCACCTCTTCTTTGAAAAGGGCTGGGTGGTGGTGCACTTGATGCAAGGACCCAGATTCAAGCCCCCAGTCCTTACCTACAGGAGGGAAGCTTCATAAGCACTTAATCAGGTCTGCAGGTATCTCTCTGTCTCTCTCCTCTTTCCCCCTCCCCTCTCTATTTCTGTCTTTCCTATCAAATATAAGAAAATTAAGAAAAAATATTTATAGAAAAGGGATAGATAATAAATATTTAAGGCTTCCTTCAGAGGCTACAAGTATTCTAAGTCACCACTACCACTACAACTGTATCTTGTCCTTCTCCTCCCTTTGTTTTTCTCCTCTTTCTCCTATTACTACTCCTTCTCTTTATTTCTATCTTAATACCCTTCAAAAACATTACAACGCAGGGGTAGATAGCATAGCAGGGGTAGATAGCATAATGGTTATGCAAAGAGACTCTGATGCCTGAGGCTTTAAAAACATAAAAGCTATTTTAAGCCCAAGGACTGAACTCCCCCTCCCCACCCACCCCACATATGTTTGGCCTGTGAGCTGCAGTTTGCTAACCTCTGTCTGTATATAAAGATTATGTGTCCTTTATACACTGCCTTGTGGCTGACAGGACATCCAATAGAAAAGTGTTAGCTCCTACCACTTAGTGTTGAACTTCTCTGTGTGACTTGAAAAATGAACATGAACATGAACATGAACATAAACATGAACAGTGGACATCAGACCCAGCAAGAATCTTGAAAAGCCATTCCATGTGTCTTTTAACTCGGTTCCTCTTTTTTTCGTTCTCATTTGAAAATGTTGTTTTCCACAGGGGCTAGTCTTCCAACTTGGGTTACTGAATGCAAAGTACAGCCAGTGTACAGCTACCAGTTTATAATGGGAGTAAGAAAGGAGCCACTGTTGTAAGTCACTTATAACTGTCTTTGTTTGTTACCCAGCATGACCTAACATATAAGTTGTCTAGAAAAAGGTCATTGTGAAATAAGTACACATGTGCCAGCAAAATAGCTCACTTAGATAGTGTACTACTTTGCTGTGTGCAAGAGCCAGGCTTCACTCTCTTTTTGTGTCTGTTTCTCTGTCTCTATTTAAAAAAAGTAAAATAAAGTACCTAGGCATGACATTTTAAAAATAGGTAAATAGAGAGATATGTAGAAATACATAGATATATACACACAAAGAGCATCAGAGGGCAGAGATAGCACACAAGATTTGCATGTGAGAGGTTTTTGGCTTAATCCTGGCCACACTGAGGAAAGTGACACTATGTGAGGATCTGTCTGTATTCATTATAGATCATCTTGGTTAAAGTCATATGTTCCAAGAACCTGTTGACAGGACTAAATGAGGACTTAATGTACATACACATATATACATTCATGCACAAAAAAATGATAGAATTTAGCTGGAGATAACTTTTAAATCAGCAACTACTTATTTAGCTTTGTTGTATATTTTTGTATACTATTAAAACTATAGGAAAACCCCAAGTGTGTACAAATACATGTTTGTTGGCACATATGAATACCTATAGGAGGCAGGTCAGTTGAAGTGAGAGAGTGAGAGTGTATCATTGATAACAGAGTTCTTTTAATTAAATCAGATCCCCCAAGCAAGGTTCCTGTTAAGAGGATTTGCCATGGGGATGATAAGAGTCTAATAAAAATAACTCAGCATGAAATTGCTTGTTTCTGAGAGGAAGTGATAAATGGGAATTTGTAAGTCTGAAGTCTTCCAAGTATCCCAACCAAAACTTAATGTGACCTGATTCCTGGGAAGACAACATTTGTATGAAAAATAGTTTTGTTTTGTTTTTTAAATCAGAGTATTTCTCAGCTCTGGCTTATGGTGGTGTGGGGAATTAAACCTGGGTCTTTGGAGCCTCAGGCATGAGAGTCTCTTTGCATAACCATTATTCTATCTACCCTCCCCACCTCCAAATAGTAAAATTCTAAGGGCCATAGAGGGCATTGGGACATTCTATCCAGGTTTTACTGAACTGGCTAATTGCCTGAATAGGTTTGATTAATGGCTAGCAACTATGTCTTTTGGAATCATGCATTTTTCTCCTTTGTTAAATAGTTTTAGAAAAATAATATGGAAAATTATAGAGAATAATAGAGCAGAAACATTTATGTCCCCAACACAAAGAATGAATATTGTAAACATTTGCTTTGATATTCTTATAGTCTTAAATATAATATTAACCCTTGCTTCTACTCCATGACAACCAGAATCTTGAATTTGATATATATCAGACTAGCCAATCGTTCATGTCTCTTTTCATATCTAATTTCACAAATTATCTATAACATCTTTACTTCTGTGTTTTAAAATTTTACATAAGTGGTGCCATGTTGTAAAGATATTCTGCAATTTTCTTTTTTTTTTACACAGCAATGTGTCTTTGTGATTTTTCTTATGCTCATATACATGAATTCAGATAATTTCTGTTGTTGTTGTATAGAATGACATGTATATTTCCTACATTTAGGCATTTCCCCCTTTTAACAACCTTTAATTTCCTTCATATATTCATGTAACAAAATCTATTAATCATTTATTGTTTTACCGTGTGCTAGCCTCTCTCGTGTTATATAAGTGAATAAAATGGATATAAATCTTTGCGGGGTACTTATGTTCTATTAAGGTAACAGACACACACACACATGCACACGCAATAGCTATAAAGCATAAACTAAACATAAAGTATATCATTAAGGAATGGATTCTACAGAAAAAGATCAGGAAGAATTTGAGTGGCACAGATTGATATACTTAGATTTAATATTTTATTGGGAGGTTAATGGTTTACAGTACAGTTGCTGACATATGAGTACAGTCTCTCATCTCCTCATGATAGGTGTCTGCAAAACACTTTCAACCCCAACTTAGATTCATTTCCACCATCATGCACCAAAGCCACCACCACCTACCACCACTCCTCCACCGCCTCCTCTTCACCATTGTGCCCTATTTTGGTGCAATAAACCAAACTTAGTCCAAGTTTTTCCCTTCCTGTCCTTGGTTCTTAAGTTCTGCTTGTGAGTTGTATAAAAGCAGTGTGATCTGGATAAGCTCTCTTGATATGAAAATTGAGTTAACAACTTCAAGTGAAGGAATTGGCCTAGTAAGTACCTGGCTGAAGAGAATTCCTATCAAAGAAAAGAGCCAGTGCAAAGCCCTTAAGGTAGCAGCATGCTTGGTGTAATTAAGGAACACAAGGAAGCCAGCAACACTAGAGAAGAGGGAGCAAAGGGGGAGAGGTAGAGCATTCAAATCATAGAAAGAGTTGATGGGAAGAAATGTCTGGTCTGGTAAGCCAGGAAGGGTGTTTACTCTGAGGAAAGGGAAACTCCAGTCTTTTAAGCAGAGAGATGACATGATCTCTGCTTTAAAAGGATCACTTTAAGACCAGAGAGAAACTTAGTAGTAGAACACTCCCTTCCCACCCACTTTCCCCAAGGTAGAGCATGTGCCTTGCATGTGTGGGTTTTGTCCAGATCACTGCATAAAATAATGAAGTGGGGAGTCGGGCGGTAGCGCAGCAGGTTAAGCACGGGTGGTGCAAAGCACAAGGACTGGCATTAAGGATCCCGGTTCGAGCCCCCGGCTCCCCACCTGCAGGGGCGTTGCTTCACAAGTGGTGAAGCAGGTCTGCAGGTGTCTATCTTTCTCTCCCCGTCTTTCCCTCCTCTTTCCATTTCTCTTTGTCCTATCTAATGACATAAATAACAACAATAATAACTACAACAAAAATAAAAAACAACAAGGGCAACAAAAGGGAAAATAAATAAGTATTTTAAAAAATGATGAAGTGGTGCTCTGGCCTGTTCTGTCTCTTTCTCTCTCTTTCCCTCCCTCCATCCCCCCTACCCCCTTTCTCAATAAATTAATAAAATAAAAATTTCCCTAGGATTCAGTGTCCTTATCTGCAAATAAAACCCAGTGGTTAAAATTACAAAGAATTTCCCCCCTGATTCCTACTAGTTATTCCCATTGCTGTCCTTCCTTAAAAAGGAATATTTTGAACACATGATAAAATTTCAAAGAACTAAATGCACTCATCCAATGCATGCTCACATTGTTAACGTCATTCTTATAAATAACAAAACTGATTTAAGTGATTTACATAGAGTCAGCCAGCTATTAAGTGAACGAACTAGCATTTAGATTCAGGTAACTTCATTCCAAGAACCTTAACCTTTCTGTTATTCTTATCTATTTGTCTTCATACCCTGCTTCCTACTCCACTACGATTTTGCTTCTATCTCAGCTTACTGAAACTGCCTTTGCCTGGATTACCAATAAATCATTGCTAAATAACTGGCTATTTTTAAAAAATATATTTATTTATTGGGTAGAGATAGAAACTGAGAGGATAGAGGGACATAGAAAGAGAAAGGAAGAGAGAAACCTGCAGCACTACTTCACCACTAGAGAAGCTTTTCCCCAGCAGGTGGGGTCTGGGGACATGAACCTAGATCCTTGTGCATACTTTACCAGGTGAGCCACTACCTGGCCCTGAGATCAACTCCTAAGCTTGTGGTAGCACAGAGTAAGTCAGAATATACTAGATTCAGTTACCATTTTCACTAAATTCTCCCCAACACCCTAGTAATCTGAATCTTCCCAAGCACTTGTCATGACTATAAGTCAAATAAGAGAGCCAAATCCTTAATTATACTACCGTCATGTATAATGGTTTAATGATAACTTGTGAAAATCAAACACCTTTTGACTTTTCCCAGCTTTTTTCTGTGTATGGATGACTTAATGTAATTTTATGCCTCCATATTTGGAAACACCAGGGAGCTCTCTGCAGTATATTAAATGCTTCATTTTTATATGTCCAAATAAAAGACTATTCCAAGGAAAATATTTGAATTCATGGAGACATAGTGGTAGCATTTTGCATGACACCAAAACAGAGTGATTGAGCCAGAATTCAAAGAAAGGAGTCATCTTGTCTCATTCCTTGTGCTTGTGGTTATTTTCTGTATTTTTATGCCTTTCTCCAATTCAGTAAAGAGTAAAAAAGAAATTCTTTCCTCCATGCCAAAAAAATAGCTCTTGTTTTATTAGTTCTAATGGGAATGTTTTGCTTGATGATTGGAAGCAACTATAATCCTCTTGATTCCAGCCAGGATTACTGTTTATGTCTGATAGCTGTTTGTTGGAAGCAGCAGTTAGCAATTTGCAAGGACGGTACTGTCAGAGCTGCTGCCCTCAATGAGACCCAAATGCCTATTGAAAAAAAAAAAAAATTCAACATAGTGACTTGTAAAACTTTTAAAACGATTCCTTGTCAAACATGTGAAAAACAACTCTTCCTTCTCTGTGACTTGAGGAAAACAATGAGAAACTATCTTACACCAGATGATAATGCCTTGCAAATAAAATAGTCCTAGGCTGATTCAGCGCCATTTCTTTCTGTTCCTTTTGTAAAACCCACAAAGAGCACATTTGGGGCCACTTTTCAGAGTTGGCAACAGTGTGTGTTTTTTAAGGAAATCATATGGACTTTAAAAAAAAAAAAAAACGCAGTAGATGAAGGACCAGGAGAAGTCCCTTGGGTTAAAATGGGATGCTTAGCCTTTAAATTCTAGTTCAGCAGATAGAGCATGGCCAGAATCCAAAAATCATCCTGATTGTTGCCAGGTTTGGTTATTTGATTAGATTTGGTTAATGAAAAACAAATTGGGAAAAGGTTATATTTTCTTGTTAACCCGATCTCTACTACTTTAAAAACAGAAACAAAGGAGTGGAGAAATGACTCACCCAATGGAATGGACACTTTGCTATGTGCAAGGAAGGACCAGAGTTTAAGCTACCAGCCATGACAAGGGATTGATTACTTGGATAGGAGAGGCTACAGGAGTGATGAAGTGGTATAACGATGTCTCTCATCTCTCTTATCTCTGTATCTCATCCTCTACCTCTAAAACATTGGGAAGGGGAGAGACCATAGAGAGTGGTGGAATCTTACAGACATGGAGCCTCAGCAGTAACCCTGTTGACAAAAACAGGTCATTATGTAAATAAAAAATTAATTAATTTTTAATTGCAAAGAGAAAATAGAGAGATGGACCTAGAAACTATAAAAACACCTTTTTAAATTTTTAATGTCATAAAGTGATTCCTAAATTTCAGTAATGGTAGAGTGAAAGGATTTACTGTTTAATTTTAAGTCTAGAACCATTTTTTGCAATTTATATGTAAGTCATGATAGCTGTTTTTATCTATTTAGAAGTCATTTAAGAGGATTTGAACCTATGTATGTGTGCCAGTGCATACATGTCTATCTTTTTTTTATAGATTTTTATTTATAAAAGGGAAACAGTGACAAAAAACATAGGATAAGAGGGGTACAACTCCACACAACTCCCACCACAAGAACTCTGTGCCCCATCCCCACCCCCCTACCCCCATAGCTTTCCTATTCTTTATCCCTCTGGGAATATGGACCCAGGGTCATTATGGGGTGAAGAAGGTGGAAGGTCTGATTTCTGTAATTACTTCCCTGCTGAACATGGGCGTTGATAGGTTGATCCATACTCCCAGCCTGCCTCTCTCTTTCCATAGTGGGGCAGGGTTCTGGGGAATCGGAGCTCCAGAACACATTGGTGGGGTTGTCTGTCCAGGGAAGTCTGGTTGGCATCATGGTAGCATCTTGAACCTGATGGCTGAAAAGATAGTTAACATATAAAGCCAAACAAATTGTTGACTAATCATGAATCGAAAGGCTGGAGTAATGCAGATGAAGAGTTGGCAGGGTCTCCATTCTATAGATAGCTAGCAGGCATATTTTAGTTATATTCCAAAGGGCTTGTGACTATACTAGTTTTTTTTTTCTTTTCTTTTCTTTTTTTCCTTGAGCTTGAAATTTGACATGCAGGTGGATCTAAGTAATTGTCTGGGGAGATGATGTCATGACTGGAAAAAGGACCAGAAAGCTGGATCAGGGAAGAGAGTAGCTCCCAAATATGGGAAAGGTGTATAAATATTGTTGAGTGTAGACCCCATTGATTTGATCTGATCTGGGGCCCATATTCAGCTTAGGAGCCTATGTGACCTCTGTATCCCTATAGATCTGAGCTCACATTCTGTGGTCATGAGTAGGAACATTCCAAGCTGCCCCAACATGTATATCTTCTTAATAATCTTGATTTTGTAAGAATGAGATAGATGATCACAACATAAGGAAATCTCTGAGTCTAGCTGGACACTTGCTAGGGATACTGTGAAGAGGATTTAAACAATAGTGATCAGATTTTTCTTGGCAATTTCTTCACTAAAGATACTACGCATTCTGAATTGATAACCTTCACCTTATCATCATTATTATCTTTATCTGGGGTATTTTTAGCATTTGAAGTAATACCCATTTGCTGTTTAGCTTTTGTCTTATCTGCAAGATGTTGGCCTTTTAAATTTTGTATTTGCTTTCTTTAGGTGTCTGAACACACACAATTAAATTGGATCCTTACCTGCATGATCAAAATACCCCGATTACAACATTTACACCAGTGGAAGGTAAATTTCAGTGATCTGATTCATAATTGAAAAGTGTTCAAGATCCCCACCACTCTAATTATTTCTTTCCTCTGTTATTTTTGTATTAGGCTCTGGGAATCCCGAGTTTACTGGCATCACTAGTGGTTGGAACAACATCTTTTATCTTTGTGCCTTAGATTATTAAACAAAAAATTTAAGGGTTCTCCAAGATTCCTTCCAATTTTGAAACTGGATTATATATCCTGTTTGTTAATTATTTGATCTTATCCATGTATGACTAAATCAGAGTGGCCTGTGGATAGACTTGGTTATGAGTTTGTGGCTACTACATTTCAATTAACAAACAGTCACAATTACTGGTCTCTGGATTCAAGTTGCCTCACTTCTCCACTAGAACTAACTGGCAGCGAGGCAATGTTTTCAGTGTGGGGAGAAGAGACAACATATTTTATTCAACATTTAAACAAATTGAGTCCAGGCAACAGTTCAAACCCACCAAAAAAAATAATAATAATTAAACCTGTACTTTTCTAAGAAGTTCAATTGAGAAAGATAAATTGGGTAATTCATAGTACTTTACTTCCATTTATTTTTGCAATTGGATAACCCGAGGGTAGGTAGGCCCTGGCCATGTCAACACTAATTTCAGTTTCTAGCTTCCTTCCAGCATATTTTTAGGGTCATTGGTTTCCTCAAAAGCTGGTTCAGAAACCTTTGCAAATAAGTAGCAGAAAAAACAGACTAAGCCTTAAAGTGACAGTGCCTAATAGAGAGGTGGAGAATACCTCTGAATTAGTCATTTACCTGCCAGGAATTAGAAACTGTATTGTGTGATGTTTTCTGTTTTATTTTTACTTTAGTCAAGACTTTCCTACTTCATCATAATACTAAGTTGAGTGCTGGAATTCTTTTCATAAGTACTAAATACTAATATAATGGAAGATGTTCCCACTCTCAAATAATGTCTGAGGACCTGGTAACACATAACTTGTGGTAAGGTCTTACTACAACCAGCTCATACTTCCTTTGCGAAAAAAGCATGGGTCACAAATGCCAGCATTACTTACTGCCTTCTGTGACTCTTCATTAATAAGTACTGGTGATGGCTTACCCAGGTGGTGGTGCAGTTGTTAGAATACTGAACTCTCAAGCATTAGGTCCTGAGTTTGATCACTGATACCACATGTGCCAAAGTGGTTCTCTCTCTCTTTCCTCTCATGTTAATGAATAATTTTTTTAAAAAAATATACTGGAAAAAATATGCTAGAAATGTTTTCTGCAAGCCTTATATCACACTGGGACTGGAGATAGAGCAGTCAATAAGATGGATAGGCACAGCCCCTTCATGAGGCTAGTGGCCTGTTAGAAATGGGACAAATAAGTCATCAGAAAGTGTCTCCAGAGGGAAGGGCTCCAGTGCTATGGGATACCTAACAATGCCTTAAAAAATTCTCACTGGGAAGTAGAGAGTTGGAAACATGGGGTAAAAGGGTGAATCAGGGCTGCTGAGGCCAACGTTACTGGAGGATTAATGAGATAACACAGATGTGAGACATCTGGACCACATAACACGGACTCAATAAATATTCATGTTCTCCACATTGCTCCCCCCTCTGTAATTTCAAGAAACTAGTATTATATAAAAAGATTATAAATATAATCAAAAGCAGCAAGATTCTTTTACTAACTAAGTACTTTTCCCATTTTGCTCATTCCCAAATTAAACTTTCATTATCTTTTTTTTTTTTTAATGTGGCTCCAGAGTTCAGACCCAAGGTCTCACTCCTACAGGGCATGTGCTGTCCTATTATGCCACCTTCCCAGCCCAATTTTTTCTTACTTTTATGAAAGTAAAGGGAGTGATCAAAGCACCACTACTTTCTTATATGGTGCCCAGGGATTGAACCCAAAGCCTCACATGTGTAAGTCATGTGTTCCACTGCTGAACCACCTGCTAGGTCCCAAACTATCTTTATCCAGTGATCATGGCAAATTGACCTTCATGATGGACATTGTAATAGGGGGTCTGTGTTCAAACAGATGCCCTTGAATAGTATCTAGCAGTGTTGCCGAAGACTGGAAACTACTTGCAGGGCCCAGGCAGTGGCATACCTCATTGAGTGTACACATTACCATGTGTGAGGACCCATGTTCAAACACTCTGTTACCACCTGTAGGAGGAAAGCTTCACAAGTGGTAAAGTAGTGCTGTAGGTGTCTCTCTTTCTCCCTGTATCCTCCTCCTCTCTCAAATTTTCTGTCTTATCAAATAAAAAAAGAAAGGTGGGAGGGAAGAAACTATTTCCAACCATCAGAAAAGTCAGAATTGTAGTCAAGTTATGAAACACGGACATTAAGATAAAGAGAGAAGCTTCTGTTTTTCTAATTCATGCCTCCTTGGCATATGTGCCTTTGGTGTGGAGTATCCAGTTGGAGCAGTTGGAGGTCTGATCTTAGTCCTGGAATCAGGCAATCTTATAAGCTCAGTGGTTTAATCCATTCAGAAACAGTGGCAGTTTAGGGAAATAATTCCTACTAACTGAACAAATAAAATTTATGTGCCCAAGAAAAACATCTATTTATCATTTCACATGAATGACATACCTAGGTCTTGTAAGCAGTTACCAGTTCTGCAGGCTCACACTAGTAATTTATAGTCAGTGCCCACTGCTTGCCAGGTATTAAATACTTGAAATATCTCCTCTGGCATTTTAATCAGCTTTCCCATTAAAGAAATATTTGGAAGCCAGAAAGATATATCACTGGGTAATAAGGCATGTGCCTTGTGCACATGGCCTACGTTCCAGTACCAGCACCCCATCTCGGGGAGATTCTATGGGACCAGAGGAATTTCTGGTGCTGTGATGTATCCCAAGCTCCCCACACCCTGTCTGAATCAAGGGGGAAAAAAGAAAACTGCCTAGAACAGTGAAATTATACATGTATGAGGCCCAGGTTTGGGGAAGAGAGAGAGAAAAAAAGAAATCTTCCTACAAACTGTTTTGCTCATTGGAATCAATATCCCTTCTCTAAAGACTAAGCACATCAAACACCTAAAGAGGAAGATTGATTGCATGTTTGATTGATTGATTGACTGATTTTGGGTGAGGTAAAGCCAGGGCACCACATACCTTTTCTATTAACAAAGACAGATTTAAAATTGTTTAGATTGGGACTGGGCAGTGACACATTTAGTTAAACACACACATTATCATGAGCAGTGAAGCAAGTCTGCAGGTTCTTTCTCTCTCCCTCTCTATCTTCTTGCCCCATCTCAATTTCTTTTTGTCCTGTCAAATAAAAAAAGAAAAGAAAAATGGCTTCCAGAAGCCATGGATTCCTCATGTAAGCTCTGAGCTCCTGCAATAACCCTGGTGGTGATAATAATAATTATTATTATTATGTTTTTGTTAGATTGCAAACATTACTGAGTATTATTTTTAAATGTCTTGATTTTTTCAAAATATGAGATTTTAAAAAATATTTATTTATTCCCTTTTGTTGCCCTTGTTGTTTTATTGTTGTAGTTATTATTGCTGCTATTATTGTATAGAACAGATAGAAATGGAGAGAGATGGGAAAGACAGAGAGGGGAGAGAAAGACAGCCACGTGCAGACATGCTTCACTGCTTGTGAAGCGACTCCCCTGCAGGTGGGGAGCCGGGAGCTCAAACTGGATTCCTTACACCAGTCCTTGCACTTTGCACCACCTGCGCTTACCCGCTGTACTACCACCTGACTCCCTAAAATATGAGATTTTAAGAGAATATTCCAACTTGTCAGTTGCGCAGTATCTGAGACTCTCTGAGAAGTTTCTAAATATAAAAATGATAGGGCATTTGATGTTTCCTCGTGTTAATTTGCTGAAATTTAATTCCATGATATTTTTTCCCCTGGCCTGTGAAATCTGGAATTTATCTAACTTGGAAGCTAGAAAACTCTTGTGCCCTTACTGGCATTAAAAAAAGGATAAAGGTAGTATAAGATCCTCTAAAAAGTGAAATGGCTTCACCTTACCTTACTTGAGCCTGAAGCATAAGTCACACTATCCTGGAGATAGCTAGAACTGCTCAAAGAAGTTGACACCTTGTGTTATTCCAGGTGCTTCAGCTTACCCTTTGTTTGCATTTATGATTTCTTAAATTAATTTCTTAAATTAAATTATGCCAGATCTCTCCCTGCACCTCTTTGCACCCCCACAGGTGAAGACTGCCCAGCAGAAGCAGGAAGGAACTGCAGGCCTGCTCATGTACCCAGTTCTCCAGGCAGCTGACATCTTGTTATACAAGTAAGCAGCAGAGGTTACCCCTCAGCTGAAACACGTTCATGCTGACAAAAGAATGTTTTACCTGTTCTAGAAAGATCTGGCTCCTGTTGATTTCTCATCTATCTAGATGCTCAAGTAATGCTACTTGGTAAAATCTACTGAAATTATAGAACTGTTCTATACCTGCACTTGTCCAAAACCTGAGAACATTTGAAGTACTTACAGATGGACAGAATTTAATTGTAATCAATATAGGGTTTTTTTTTTTGTGTGTGTGTGTGTGTGTTTGTGTGTTTTTCCCGCCAAGGGTATCTGTCCCTGGGGCTCTGTGCCAGCATTGTGAATCCTCTGCTCCCAAGGGCCATTTTTTTCCCCTTTATATTTTATTTGATAGGACGGAGAGAAATTGAGAGAAGAGAGGGAGAAAGAGAGGAAGAGAGAAACATAGACACCTGCAGACCTGCTTCACCACTCATTAAGCATCCCCACTTGTTTGTTTTTTTGTTTGTTTGTTTTTGACCAAAGCCCTGTTCAGTTCTGGCTTATAGTGGTGTGGGAATTGAACCTAGACTTTGGAGCCTCAGGTATGAGAGTCTCTGCATTACCATTATGCTGTCTACCCCAGACCAGGGTTATGTATCTGTTATACTAACCTGAATGTTGAAGTCCTAGTAGTATTTCTTATTTAAAAGAAGTGACTTCTGATTTACCCTGTGAAGCCCAGAACACTTTATTCCAGGATGTAGCAAATGTAAGTCAAATAGATTCTAATTTATTTCCTAGTAGCATGGAGTATTTCTTATTTCTTCTGCCCCCTTCCTTCGAATTGTCCCCATGGATACTGTTGCCATGCCACACATTTTCCATATTTTCTGGCTGCGTTTGACATTTCTACCAGAACAATGCATGCAGACACAGGCAATAAAGCTCTGCTTCACTGCCATGTTTATTCTGTTATCCTACAGTTTTCACATATCTTGTTAGGATTTTTCCACAGGTTTAGATGATTCTAATTGCTTGATCATAAATAGCAAAGGACTCAAACCTAGGACTGATTTTTTTTTTTTTTTTTTTTTTTTAGTCTAGACTATTGTTTTCCCTATAACAGAACTCAAACAGGGATTTCTTTGCTTGCTTGGCTGGTTGGCTGCTTTTTATTTTGGGGAGTATTTCTGAAATTTGAAAAAGGTCATAGGCAGAATGTCTATGTATAGTCATGTCAATATAGATGAGTATATGTAGGCTGATTGGAGAGTCTGTGGTAGGGGGATTATATTTGTCCCCACCAGCAAATCTAACTCTGACCTCCTAAAATGTTGGTGCAGGTCAAGTATAAATTTTGTGTTTGCCTTTGTCAAAATTAGCACTTGAATGAGTCGTATTTGGTAAGCTGGAGAACAAACAGGAAGGAAAAGAGTGGGAGAGAACTCTTCCAAATGGGTGTTAGAAAAAAAAAGAAGGATGGGGGTCAGGCAGTAACACAGTGGGTTAAGCAGACATTGCATGAAGCACAAGGACCAGTGTAAGGATCCCGGTTTGAACTCCCAGCTCCCCACCTACTGGGGAGTTGCCTCACAGGCGGTGAAGCAAATCTGCAGGTATCTATCTTTCTCTCCCCCTCTGTCTTCCCTTCCTCTCTCCATTTCTTTCTGTCCTATCCAATAACAGTGACATCAATAACAACAATACTAACCACAACAATGATAAAAAAACAACAAGGGCAATAAAAGGGGAAAAAATAGCCTCTAAGAGCAGTGGATTCGTGATGCAGGCACTGAGCCCCAGTGATAACCCTGGAAAAAAAAAAACGATTTATGAAACTGCTTTGGCAGAATTTGGTAGGGACCACAGAAATGGAGAGTCAATGCCATCTGAAGCTTGAGGGTGTAGTAAAATAACAGCTGTTTGGATGCACAGTATTCAGTAATCACAAGTGTTTATATTTTTAGTTTTGCCTCGACATTATTTATTTATTTATTTATTTACTATTGGATAGGGACAGAGAGAAATTGAGAGGGTAGTGAGAGATCAGGAGAGAGACAGAGAGACACCTGCAGCCCTGCTTCACCATTTGTGAGGCTTTCCCCCTGCAGGTGGGGATCAGGGGCTTGAACCCAGGTCCTTGCACACTATAATGTATGCACTCTATCGGGTGTACCACCACCTGGACCCCCTCCACATAATTTTTTTTCAAATATCTAATATCATATAGCAGGCTATATATTAAGAATAATTAATTTTTTATGTTTTCAAATTTCTTTATTGGGAGATTAATGGTTTACAGATGACAAAATACAATAGTTTGCACATGCATAACATTTCCATATAACAATACAACCCCCATTAGGTCCTCCTCTGCCATCATGTTCCAGGACCTTAAACCTCCCCATTCCCAACCCCAGAGTCTTTTACTTTGGTGCAAAACACCAACTCCATTCCAACTTCTTCTTTGTGTTTTCCCTTCTGATTTTGTTTTTTAACTTCTGACTATGAGTGAGATCATCCCATGTTCATCCTTCTGTTTCTGACTTATCTCACTTAACATGATTCCTTCAAGTTCCATCCATGATGTGGTAAAGAAAGTGAATTCACCATTTTTAATAGCTAAGTAGTATTCTGTTTATATTACTCAGCCACTCATCTGTTTTGGGATACATGGGTTGCTTCCAGGTTTTGGCTATTACAAATTGTGCTGCTGTGAACATAGGTATACACACATCTTTTTTGGATGGATGTATTTGGTTCCTTAGGATATATCCCCAGGAGAGGAATTGCAGGGTCATAAGGTAGGCCAACTTCTATCCTTCTGAGAGTTCTCCAGATTGGTCTCCACAGGAGTTGGACCAATTAACATTCTTACCAGCAGTGCAAGAGGGTCCCTTTGTCCCCACAATCTCTCCAGCATTTGTAGCTGCTACCTTTCTTTTCTTTTTTTTTTTAATTTTTATTTATAAAATGGAAATATTGACAAGACCATAGGGTAAAAGGGGTACAATTCCACACAATTCCCACCACCATAACTCCATATCCTATCCTCTCACTTGAAAACTTTCCTGTTCTTTATCCCTCTGGGAGTATGGACCCAGGATCATTATGGGGTACAGAAGGTAGAAGGTCTGGCTTCTGTAATTGCCTTCTCCACTGAGCAAGGGCATTGGCAGGTTGATCCATACTACTAGCCTGTCTCTCTTTCCCTAGTGGGGCTGCTACCTTTTCTTATGTATGACATTCTCACAGGAGTGAAGTAGTATCTCGTTATCTTTATTTGCATTTCTCTGACAGTCAATGACTTGGAGCATTTTTTTCATATGTTTGTTGGCCTTTTGGATCTCTTCTGTGGTGAATATTCTGTTCATATCATCTCCCCATTTTTGGATGGGGTCATTTATTTTCTTATTACCAAGTTTGGTGAGCTTTTTATATATTTATATATAAAGACTGATATATGTCATGTAAAGATCTTCTCCCGCTCTGTGGGAGTTCTCTTTATTTGGGTAGTGGTTTCTTTTGCTGGGCAAAAGCTTTTTAATTTGATGTAGTCCCATTAGTTTCTTTGTTTTAGTCTTCTTCATAATTGGATTCATATTATTGAAGATGCCTTTAAAGTTTAGATATAAAAGAGTTCTGCCAATATTTTCCTCTAAGTATTTTATAGTTTCTGGTCTAACATCCAAGTCCTTGATCCATTTGGAATTTACTTTTGTGTTTGGTGAAATATGGTGATTCAGTTTCATTCTTCTGCATGTTTCAAACCATTTTTTCCAACATCATTTGTTGAAGAGATTCCATTTTCCCCATTTAATAGGCTGGGCACCTTTGTGCAAGATTAGATATCCATAGATGGAGGTGGGGACTGGCATTTTTCTTGGTAGGTAGGTAGACAGACAGACATCTTTCTGACTGGGTCCTGCTGTGTTTGCAGATGAAATGTGTATGAGCAATGCTTTTATCATCAATATGCAAACAGACCGAGCCAGTCCAACCCTATGCATGAACTTGGAGGAAAGGGAAAGACATGTTGAGTGAACATGATTTGTTAGTTAATACATCATTTATTTAAATTCTCACTGAAGCACTGTAAACTTGGCTGTGTTGTGTTATTCCCATTTCATAGATAATGGAATGAAGTCTTAAGAGAAATTCATCTAAGTCTTCAGTTGAAAGAGAAATATTTACATGGTTATGCAAAAAGACTTTAATACCTGAGGCTCTGTGGTTCCCGGGTTCAATCCCCAGCCCGATTATAAACTAGAGCTGAGCAGTGCTTTACTTTGGGGTGGGGTGTGAGGGGGGAGTGAGAGAGGAGACAGAGAGACTTAGAAGTTAGTGAAAGCAAAAGCTGTAATGACATAGGAAAATTAGAGCATAGTGTCTCCTCTCACCTCAAGAGACTATGAGTAAGCAGGACCAAAAGCAAACTGTCCAGAGAGTAAAAGGAGTAATTGAAATCTCTAGGTCTGGGTACTCCAGAGAGGAGCTGAGTTGCCGTACTGTCTGGGAATCAGATGATTGCTACTGAGGAACACTGAGCTCATCCATTTCTAAAACAACATTGGAGATGTGCAGTTCTTAAACTGTACCCTTTCTCTGCAAGGAAAGTCCAGTCTGTCCTAGAATTTTATGAGATTATGAGAGCTCCTGAGCAAACCTAACTTCAGCAGGCTGCTTCTGGCATTCACATACTCATCCTCAACTGTCTGAGCAATAGTTCCCCATTTTACAGGAATGTGCCCACATTGAACTGGAACCCTACTGGAAGGTAGTCTAAGAAATTAGCTTCTAGGCTGCTAGTCCAGAAAAACGAAGAGATAGCAACCAGAGAAAATAGCAGTTTATGCAACAGATCTTCATGCCCAAGGCACTAAAGACCTCAGATTCAAACCCTGGCACTACCATAAACCAGAGCTGGACAGTGCTCTGGTGAAGGAAAAAAAGAAAACCAAATAATAACAACAACAATAATAAAATCAAGAGTGGGGCATGCAGTCTCACACTGGGTTAAGCACACATAGTATAAAGCACAAGGACCATTCTAAGATCCTGGTTTGAGCCCCTGGCTCCCCACCTGCAGGAGGGTCACTTCACAAGTACTGAAGCAGGTCTTCAGGTGTCTATCTTTCTCTCTCCCTCTCTGTCTTCTCCTCCTCTCTCAGTTTCTCTCTGACCTATCTTGTAAAAAAAGGAAATGGAAAAAAATGTCCTCAAGGAGCAGTGGATTCATACTGCCAGCACCAAGCCCCAGCAATAACCCTGGAGGCCAAAATAAAATAAAATAAATAAATCAAGAGACAGCATAAATGTGAAAGAATGGTGCTAAGATAGCAATCGAATATTTTGTCCTAAAAGCAATAAAAAGCTGTGTGTGCATTCTAAATATGGAACAAAATAATCCAATTTGTATTTTTAAAAGACAGTAGTGAACTGTAGAAGGACTACAGTAGCTGGGAAATCTGTTCAGAGTCTCTTTTCCTAGTCTGTTTGGACCATGATTATGGCAGTGAAGTTGAAGAGTGGTAGGCAGGGGTGGAGAGATAGCTCACCCAGTAGAATGCATACTTTACCATGTATGAGGACCTCAGATCAGTCAGTGTTCTTTCTCTTTCTGGATGCTTTAACTCCCTAGAAAGCCATCATTGTTAATCTCTCCGAATACTCAGCACTAGGTCTTACATATCATAGGCCTTCAGTAAGTAATACCTAAGTTGATGTATCATTACAACACATCCAACCTACCAGTAATAGTGAAATAATCCTTAGCAAAGATAAAACAAAAACAAAAAGGTACCAGCCAGGTCTGGCTTGTTAAGGAAAATAGTACTGAAAATGTTAAACACAACCCCCAAAATGGGGGTGGGGTGGGGCAGGAGAAGAGAAGGAGAAAAGGGGGGAGAGAACAAATCTCTGAGCAGATCTATGAAAGCAACGATTATTCATCTGGACACTAATTCTGCCAAAAGGGTGGGGTGGAACCCAAGTAAATGTACAAGTAACAAGGAACTAAGCAAAAGAAAAATTGTTTTAGTCACCAAAGAGGAAGATCAGACGCATTATTATGTGACAGAAGTTATAACAATCAAAATTATGAAAGACTTTTGTTTTATGTTGTGTCTGAGAATGCACAGTCAGGGCAAGTAAAAAAAAAAAGTGGAGAAAAAAGCATTAGTATGGATATCATTATGCAGGGTATAAATTTTAAAAGAACAGCACTAAATTATTTGAAGTGAAAGGAAGACCATGAGATGGGAGGTTGAAAATGTGAAGAGAATAAGCCCCATAAGTGGGCAGAATCAAAGACAGGCTGAATTAATGTAAAGTGTAAACTCAGTGGATGAGAAGTGAGGGCTAAGATGAATTATAAGAGGTGAAGGAGCCACAGGAGCAGAGAGAGGAAAGACGAGAAACAAACAAACTAAAATCAGATGAAAAAGCCAAGTGGAACAATGGAGCCAGGTGAAAAAAATTAAAATTGTTTTAATCCTTGTCTTAAAAAGCAAAACCTCACAGAACTATAAGAAAAGAGGCAAGGATCTGACATAAGGCCAAGATGCTTGCAGAGTCATTATGAAAACTAAATGTGTTTTCTGTTTAGTTTGGTTGCTCTGTGAATCTGGAACCATTTTGACATGTGGAAATATTCATTTTGATGTGCTTAAAGGGTATTGATTATGGTAATTGTTTTTTCTGTGTTAGTCGCAGTCCATTGTGATTTCCTATGGGCTACTGTAATTGCTTTTTAACTTGCCCTGTTGGCTAATTTGATTTGGAGGATTCAAGGTGACCTCTGCTTGTCAACCTCACTATAATTACAAGACAGAAATAGCCAAGTCCAGTCAAAGAAGAGAAGTTTACAAAGGTGGAGTGTGTGCATGTACACCATAGTGAGGAGCACACCTCCAGAGGGTTTGAGGCACTGGGGGAAATATATAAAGAGACATTCTTAGGCTTTCACCGCTCATTGAGCCAGTGACTTCCTGTCCAGGCACTGGAAAGAGCAATGGAAATGATACTAACAATCATTTTTAGAACTTTTTTCCTTCCTTCCTAACCTCCTTCTTTCCTTCCTACCTGCCTGCCTGCCTTCTTGCCTTCCTCCACATTCCATTGGGGAAATGTTAATTTACAAGACAGCTGTCTCATAGGTGTTAGCATATACCCTACCAGTTTACCATCTTCCCCATAGGACCTTGCCAGTTCCTTTTTAGCCTCTTCCTAACTCTAGAGTCCTTGCTACAATAGACTGAAGTTAAAGTTTCACCCTGTGTTTTCCCTTTCTTTGTTTTGAAGCCTCACCTATAAGTGAGATCATGCAGAATTCATCCTTCTCCTTCTGGTTTATCTCACTTATCAAGATTCCTCAGGTCCCATCAAAAGGAGTCACAAAAGGAGTATTTCATCATTTCGTACACTTGGGTAGTATTCCATTGTGTATGTATACCACATCTTCCTTAACTACTCATCTGTCAATTTATTCATCTGAAAAGAAAAGAAACTACTTCCTGATCTATTGCCATTATTCCTGCATTTTTGCCTTTGCATTCACTGTTGTTTTCCTATTTTCCTTAAGTTAAGAGTTCTCAGAGTTCCTATAATACACCACTTGCTTTTTGATCAGATATATGATCAATTTCAAACATGTTTTCTACCTATCTCAGGATTGTTGCCCCGACTTGTGACTGTCTCTGGGATTATATGCTGATGCTTATATCTTTAGTGTGAGTCAGTTATCACAAAAAGAAAACAATTCTGGTTTGAAAATAGTCATAAAGTGCCTTACGACAACATCCCTAACAATATATTTCTTTTTACCATTTGTCTTCACTGCCAGTTACCAATAAAGAAAAATCAGCTGTTAGTGTTTAATGAACTCTTGCCAAACTACTTTTGCTTAGTTAGCTGATTTAATCATTGTAACAACTATATATGTGGCATAAGCACCATCAGCATCCATGTGTTATAGAGGAAATGCAGGTTTAAGGAACCTAAGAGATTTGGCTGTGACAACTCTAGAAGCTAGTGGAGTTGTGACTTAAACCCGGATGGCCACAACTTCTGAGTTCATACTTTCATCCTTTGTTTCTTATCACAAACTGTTATCATTATATTTTCCCTTAGCATAAAAATCTATAAACAACATAGATTATAGCAACTTACTTTTTTTCCCTCTCTTTTTAAAATGTATTTGCTTTCAAAATAACGTGGGTTTATAAGACTATAAATGTTTCAGAAGTACAGTTTCAGGGGGCCAGGAGGTGGTGCATCCAGTTGAATGCACACATTAGTGTGCAGGACCCAGGTTCAAGCCCTCTGTCCCCACTTACAGGGGAGAAGCTTTCAGAAGCAGTGAAACAGTGCTTCAAATGTTACTCTATATTCCTCTCTATCTCTCCCTTCCGTCTCAACTTCTATTTCTATCCAAAATAAATAAATAAAAATTAAATAACTAGTACAGTTTCAAGCCTCTTCAAAATATGTTGGCACATCACACCCACTGCTAAAGTACCAGTATCCACTCCGCCTTGGCAGCCAATGCCCTTGCCCCATCCTTTTCAAATTATTATTGCAGACTCAAAACTGCAGTAGCTTCCTCTTAAGATCATTCCTTTTTTTTTTGTTTGTTTTGTTTTGTTTTTTAAACTAAAGTGTATGGGGGGAGAGAGAGAGGGAGAGGGGGAGGAGGGGGAGGGGAGAGGAGAGGGAGAGGGGGAGAGAGAGAGAGAGAGAGAGCAAAACTGAAGCTTCCTTTAATGTAATGGGGACTGGGCTTGAACCTGGGACAAGCACATGACAAAGCAGCATATTATCCAAGTGAACTATTTTGCCAATCCTTTTCATTTATTCATTAGAATTTATTGAGTTCCCTGTTAAGTGTTAGGTAAGACTACTAGATTGAACCTGAGACCTCAGAGTCTTGGGCATGTAAATCTTTTGCATCACGATTATGCTGTCTCCCCAGCCCTTTTAGCTTAGATCTGTGTCTTTATTTTACTAGCTAGGCACTTACTAAACTGTGGGCTTCGCATGTATATTTTGACAAGAACAACCCCATGAGCTGGAATTATTGCTTTTTTAAAAAACATTCCAAACTAGTGCCATTAATTAATTAATTAATTAGGTAATTAGCTAATTAATTAATAGGGCAAAGAGAAACTGAGAGGGGAGGGGAAATAGACACAACTGAAGCCCTTCACCATTGGTGAAGCTTCTGCCATGAAGGTGGGAGTAGGGGCTTGAGCTAGGGGTATGGGTAGTTAATGAAACAGAATAATAATAAAGTCTTGGGAGTTGGGCGATAGTGCAGTGGGTTAAGTGCACATAGCACAAAGTGCAAGGACCAGCTTACGGATCTGGGTTTGATCCCCCAGCTCCCCATCTGCAGGGGAGTTGCTTCACAGGCAATGAAGCAGGTCTGCAGGTGTCTATCTTTCTCTCCCCCTCTCTGTCTTCCCCTCCTCTCTCCATTTCTCTCTGTCCTATCCAACAACAACAACTAACTACAACAATAAAACAACAATGGCAACAAAAGGGGATAAATAAATATAAAAAAAAATTTTTTAAAAACTTAGGCTAAATAGCTTACCCTGGAAGACCCAACTGTTAGTGGAAGAACAGGAGTCTGTCCCCAAACTGCCTGTCCCCAGAGTGGCTACTCCTCTGCATAGATGTATTTTCCATAAAAAAGTGCCACATACTGTTTGGTTTTTGTTTCTTTGTTTGTTTGCTTTTAGGTCTTATACTTCCCACATTATTGTTTTCATTTTTTCATAATTTCTTGTTTTCTATCTCTTTCCTACATAGATTGTACTTTGTTTGCTTTTAGCTATCCCAGTAATTCAAGAAGATCTTCCTTTTTTTTTTTCATGCCAATAATGATTGTATTTAATCAGACACCACCCAAATGAGGAGCAACAGCAGCTACTTATTACAAGCTTGCTGCATCAAGGAATCAGACACCAGCAGTGGTGTTTGGCAGGTCCAGAATGAAGACTGACAACCAAAAATAGTTTGGGCAAGCTCTTGTTTAGAGGTAGTTGCCACAGAGAAGCCACTAGAATGGCTTACTAGAAATGGGACATCTTAACCCACCGCACTAATGCCTGACCCCCTAAATGGGACATCTTATATGATTGGTTTGGAGAGCGTAACTGACTTTCTCTGTTTCCTGAGTTAGACATACTGAGAACAAAAAGTGGGGACAGTAGCAGTCATTGGGCATATCTGGGTCATCCTGGTCTAGTCTTTGCAAGTATGGTTTGGCTTCCTAGGCTATTTGCTCCAGAGGTTTGGGCACAGAGGTGTTTGTCATATATTGGGTGGTCATTTTCCACTGGTATATAAATCTCTTCAAAATATATGCTCTGAGGGTTTTTCCCATTTTTAAAATGATATTAGATGCAAGCTGTTGGTTATTAATCACATTTTGTATACTCTGTTTTGTCTCTGTTTTAATCTGAAATTTTTCAGCAAATGTCATTGTAACGAATGAATTTGCACTACATTGTCTTCTATGCCACATTATACCCAAAATTTAGACTTTTATATTTTCAGTGCTTATAGCCAGTCTTTAGCTCAGCATCATCTTCTTTTCTGATTTCTTCCATCGTTAGGTTTAATTCAAAAAAATTCTCAGTCCACTACATGCCTGAGAATTTATTCTTCTGGTCAACCTTCCTTATATATAAAATGGGATTCAGTGCAATAACAATAGTACATTAAAAGTACTTAGCAAAGTGTATAGCCTATATAGAAAGTGTCCAATGGCAGTTAGCTCTTTTTATTGTCATCTTAATTACTATTATAATCTACATATATAAGACAACTTTGTTAGGTTTTTAATATCTTTTTCTCTAATTCCTGTAAGTATTATCTATCTGATGCTTTCTTACCTATATTTCTATTTATCCCTATGATTTTTTCCTTTTAACTCTCTAGGCCAGTTTATCTTTATTTATTTTTGTTTGTTTTGTTGTCATTGCTGAGTTTTTTTGTTTTCTGGGTTGTACTTAGCTTTAAGTGGTTTTTCCTGAAACTTATTGAGCCCTTCCTGTATTCATACTGTTTCACTGGCTTGCTCGTGCTTTTATTTATTTGATTTTGTTCGATGAAGTCTTTGATTCTACATTATTGTTCCTGTTCAGATGGCTCTGCTGACTGTAACCCTTGGGAGCGTGAACCTCCAGCTTTCATTTGCCTCATGCTTCTCTCTTCCTTCTTGCTTTGTTGAAGGGCTTCAAGCACTTCATCCTAGCCTCTGGTAAGAGCTGTCTTTAGGATTTTCCTTTTTACTGATCCACAATCTTTGATTACATATTTGAATTTCTTTATTTCCTTTCAGTTTCTCTTCATTTTGTTGCTTTATGTCATCACCTGTATTTTTATTCTGTTGTGGTTTTTTACTCTTGTCTTATAATAGCCATGTCTTTTTGAACCCTATCGAAGTTACTTAGCCTTTTGTTTTTATTGTAAAAGAAAACTGTTTCTTATGAGAAGTCCATTTAAAATGTGTGATCTTCCTAGTGCTTGCCAGAGAAGTAGTGAAAGTCTACTGCCCACACTCAGGTTTTTTCCAAAGATTTAGGAAAGATTCCAAAGAGAAGGAAAAGGAGGAGAAAAGGAAAGAAGATAAGAGTGAAGAGGAGGAAGAGGTCAAGGAGGATAAGGAAGAGGAGAGTCACCAGAGCATCACTCTAGTACATATGATGCCAAGGGTCAGGGATTGAACTCAGAAACTCCTGTTATTAAGTCCATTGCTCTAGCTTCTGTGCCACCTCCTGAGCCATCCTCACTCAAGTCCAATTTATTTTTTCTCCTCAGAACCATCAGCATTTCCCAGGAAAAGCATGTCATCAGACAAATGGACATTGTTTAGATCTCTGTATTCCTCAGAAGACTGTGAACTTGATCACAGTGATTTTTACTTTGTATTTATATGAATGAGTGGATGCATCAATGAAATATCACAGTCAAAAACGAAAAATGATGTGGTCTGCTCCAGGACCTAAAGGGAATGTTCCCTCTCCCTTATTCCACAGTATGTTTCATAGGTCCTGTATTGGGGTCTTTTGCATGTTTTATGTGATTTTTATATGTTGGGTTTTTTAAATTCATATCAGAACCCTGAGGTACCACAGAGGACAAAGCAGACAATTTTCTGCTTTCATGGGGATTGTAGTTTCATTCTTATGGGGATAAACACACTATGACCAATTCCAGCTGCTTGTGTACTCCATTCTGAGAGCTGTTGTCAGGAATGAATGTAGAAGGAATCAGGCTGGTAGAGATAAAAGGACTGATTTTATTCTAGCAGCAGTGAAAGAGATGTCTGCTCTCATGTCTGACAGTGGTAGATTTCTAGCAATAGAAAACTTTTCTCTCATTAGATCACACACACACACACACACACACACACACACACACACACACACACACACACTCTTCTCTTTTTAGTTTAGTTCTTTTGATCTTCCTAGTGAAAGAAAAATCTCCACAACTGCGGTCTCTAGCTTTAATTCTTCGTGCTAGTTTGCAGTTGGTCTTCATGTGTATTTTACCTCCCCCCCCGCCGCCCGGGTTGTCACTGAGGCTTATACCTTCACTATGAATCACTGTTACTGGAAGTCATCTTTTTCTTTGTTGTTTGTTTGTTTGTTTCTGTTTTTCTTCCTATTTCTATTCTATAGGACAAAGAGAAATTGAGAGGGGCAGGGGGAGGGAGAGAGAAAGATAGACAGCTACAGACCTGCTTCACCAGTCTCAAAGCTTCCCCCTACAGGTGGGGAGGCAGGGGCTGGATTCCTGCCTGGTGCTTGCACATGGTAATGTGTGCACTCAACCGAGTGCACCACCACCTGGCCCCCATGAGTATTTCACTAAGAAACTGAGATACTTTACTTTGGACTAAAATGCTGATTTACAGATTTGGAATGGTGATTCTTTAATGTTGAGTTTGGAAGTAAAGGTGGATTATTTAGTGCCAATATCTAGTAAGAAGGTAAACACAGATCCCTCACCTTATAGATAGTTGAGTTATAAAGAACCCTAGAAATCATCAGAAGAGAAGGAATATGGGGATCCTGATGTGAAAGTTGAAAAGCTATCCAATGATGGGAAAGAACACAAGATCCGAAACCATGTTTTTAGAAATGTCACCATCAAGAAGACAAAAGAACAACAACAAAATGGTCATTATTATTTTCTGCTGATTCTATTTTCTTTTCTCTATTCTGTGAGAATTTACATTTAAATAAAATACTCCATCAGATCTTGATTATCCACTTTGCCAAATATGCATGATGACCCTGACTTTTATCCTTCACTAACTGTCCCTTTTACTTGCTAATCTAGAGAGAAGTTGGAATCAGAGATCATAGATGAGTAACTAGCTGTATACAGAGTTTCTGTTGAAAAACTTCCTGAAATGCAATAGACTTTTAGAAATTTCTCTCCTATAGCTGCCATGATTTAAAGCTTTACCAAATTTCAGTCACTGTGCTAAATACTTTACATGCACTGCACCACTTAATCTCTATACTAATAGTATGAGATAGATACTCTTACCCCATTTTACAGTAAGAAGGCTGCCTACCGGTCAAAATTTTATGATATTCCCAATGTCACACAAAATGAGAGGGGATGGCAGAGTCAGAATTGAACTGACCTGACCCCATAGCCTATGCTCTTCAGTGAATTCTATTCTGTATCTCACAAGTATATATATATATATATATAGCAACTGCAGAATGTATGAGCGGCTAGTGGAAAGCATGACCAATGTTCCCAGATGTCTTAATAAATATAATGTACAACTTCCGTGCTGAAGAAGTGTCAGAGTTGTCTGGAAAACTGTGGATTATTCAGTATCTAAAACATCCAACAGACCTGCTTTTGTAAATATATGCAAAATTATTTTACAAGATAAACAGATATTACTTTCAATAGCTGACCATTAGACCTTGTTTTTGAACAGAAAGTGTTGAATATTCATTCGCCAGATTTGACTTCAGTGAGTATAGGGTTATTGTAAAAAAATCTTTTTTTTTTTTATCAAACCAAAAATTTTAATATGAATATTTAAAAGAACCTGCCACAAACAAGATAAGTTCCTCACAGTTTTGAGACTATGGTATAGGAAGAATGTTGGACATCTGTTAAAATTTGATTAGTGGGGAGGTACACTGTGGCTGCATGCCAGATTTTCATGCCTTAGGCCCTGGCATGACAGGTTTAATCTCTGACACCACCATAAGCCAAAGCTGAGCAGTGCTCTGGTCATAAGAATAAATGAATAACTACCTTCTGTAGAAGTTTTCTAATCCCAAATTTCTTGATATTTCTTGTTAGCAGAAATTCTATTGAATTTTTTTACCTAAAGCCTCCATGTTTATAAAACATGTCTGTTGATTGTTAACGGGTGCCCAGTAAGTAAGGCTTCATGCACCCCTTTTTGTCATAACTCCTTCCCCCTTTAGGCAGAAGTAGGAAGATTGTCAGAGAAGTTAAAATGGTAGCCCACAGGCCTTGAGATTATGCAAAATGCATATCTGTAACTTCAACCTCTGACTACTTTCCTGAAGGGTTTGGGATTTGTGCACAATAGAATGACCTGAATATTTCTTGAGGCATCCGAAAATTGCACCTGACTAATGACATTCATACCAATACTATTGTAATCAAGGTATAACACATTCTTGGTGTTTCCCATACCTTGAAAGTAATTTGTGTTTTGACAGCTATTCCTATTGTGTTTACCTATAAGCATAGTTGATCTTCCTGTTCCTTTTGATGTGTTTATCAATAAATATTCCTGCCTTGAGTTCTGATCACCTAACATTCTCCCATCTGGAGGTGTCTAGGTGTTGTCCCTCCAGACTCTTGAGATAAACTGTAAAGTGACTGAAGTTATTTTTTCTCAACCCTGAGAGTGGTGGATCTCAGGGTCCTGACATCTGGCTAAGGTTTTCCTAACCAAGGATTAACCATAACCTTCACCTCCCACCCCCTCAACCCCCTCCTTTTTGTCTGTCTTTATTACCAACAGTGTTACCAGTGGGGCTTGGTGCCTGCATGAGGAATTCACCACTCCTGGCAACCATTTTTCTTTTTTATTTTAATTTGATAGGATAGGAATGAAGAGAAGAAGGGGGTAGCGTGGCTGAGTGGTCTAAGGAGTTGAGAGGGGAGGGGGAGATAGACATGAAGAGAGAGAGACATCTGCAGGTCTGCTTCATACTCATGAAGCTTCTCCCATGCAGTTGAGGAGTGGGGCTCAAACCTAGTCCTTACATATGACAATGTGTGTGCTTTACCTGATATACCATCACCCGGCCCTTCTCCCTCATTCTCTGTAGAGGCAGTTACAATCATTAATTTGTAGAACATATTCCAGTATGTTTTATATGTATGTATCTATAAACAATGTTTAATGTGTTCATATGTAGTTTTAAGATTAATATCAATGGCAGTGTAACAAGGTCTGAGTCCAGCCCCCACTGCACTAGGGGCAGTTTAGGTGCTATGCTGTCTTTCTCTCTCCTATCTCCCTCTTTGTATCTGAAAAAGTAGTCCTGGTACAATGAAGCCCTGGCAAAGACAAAAAAATAATAAATCACATTATAGTCTGCATGTCTTCTGCAACTTTCCTTTTTTGTTCAGCATTGTTTTGGGGATCCTAATACATTGTCTTCTTCTTTTTCTTAATAGATTCTGTTCATTTAAGTTTCCTGCATTTTATTGTCTCATGATTGCAATTTACTTGAAAAATGAAGAAGCACATTCCAAAAAAATCTTGACTCATTCCCTATGTGAAAAGGAAACAAACTCTTCCCAAAAAGCTGTCTGCCATCTCTGATTGGAAGAGTGGGGTGTAATTTCTTTTAAGTGTGAGCACAGGCTCTGAAGTCAAAAGCATCTGGTCGAGGCTAATATGTGCTGACTGGCTGAAGGAATAAGAAGAGGTTTGAAAATACAATTATGCTGAGAGCATATGCTATTTAAGATGCCATTCCTCCCTCCCAGCAAGGTCCTGTCACATTGGTGTTGATGGCTGTATTCTTCTGCTATGGAAGAAACAGAACGAGAATAGACAAACGGGTCTACTTGGCATTTGTCTGATACACAGATAAAAACTCGGGTCTCCACATTCCCTCTGTAGTTGGTGAACATTTGTTGAACACCAACAGTGAAACAGACACAGGAAATGCAGCTGCTTGCAATCTCATTTCAGCATAAGCAGGAGCCTTGCTGAGTTCTTCTGTCTTTTATTAAAGGTCCACATACGTTCCTGTTGGGGAGGATCAAGTCCAGCACATGGAGCTAGTGCAGGACTTAGCACGAGGGTTCAACAAGAAGTATGGGGAATTCTTCCCAGTGCCCACGTCCATTCTCAGTAAGTAGCAACTTGTTATTGTTGAATCAGGATGACTTTTGAGGAAAGAATTGGATAATGAACTGAGATTTGGAACTTCCTTAGGACTTAACTTGGCTTTCTCATGGGCAGGCTTTAGGACTTGTAACTAGATCCCCTGTCTTTTTCTATAATGGAGGACTAGAAAACTTCATTGGATTGTTGAATTAAATTAACCACCCCCTCCCCAAAGTGTTAAAAGTTTAGGCAAGACAAAAATATAATATTTCCCCTTTTTTTTAATTGCCACCAGTGTTATCATTATGGTTCAGTGCCGGCATAATAACTCTACCACTTCCTACAGCCATTTTTAAACAAAGAAATTCAGAGAGAAGAGGAGATAGAGAAAGGGACAGAGGAAGAGAGACACTTGCAGCACTGCTTCACCACTCATGAAACTTATCCTCTGCAAGTAGGAAACAGGGGTTTAAACCTTGTGCATGATAAACTTATGCAGTTAACCAGATGTTCCACCACTCAGCCCCCTAAAATAATAACTTTTACTTAGAAAGTACTGTATGGGGAGTCGGGCGGTAACACAGCCAGTTAAGCGCACGTGGTGCAAAGCTCAAGGACTGGCTTAAGGATACCGGTTCGAGCCCCCAGCTCCCCACCTGCAGGGGAGTCACTTCACAAGTGGTGAAGCAGGTCTGCAGGCGTCTTTCTCTCCCCCTCTCTGTCTTCTCCTCCTCTCTCCATTTCTCTCTGTCCTGTCCAACAACAACAACAAGAAGAATAACTACAACAATAAAACAAGGGCAACAAAAGGGAATAAATAAATAAATATTTTTAAAAATAAAGTACTGTATGATTTACTTAGGAAACTAAGTCCTGGAAAAGCAGATGTAGTGTTCTGGTCATATGTCTAATTATTGGCAAAGCGGGGCTCTATATTGAGCCCTTTTAATTAAGACCCAGTTTCCCTTGCTTTCCCCACTTATAAGAACTACTAAATAATCAGGAAGGGAATTGAGAACCCCACATTCCACCCCCTTGATTACACAACAAATATGAAGTGGAGAATCCTGGATGAATCTGAAATGTCACCTGCGGTTTGTGAAGCTATAGTAATCTGGAATTTTCTTGAAGAGAGAAACATTGTGGTAGCCAGATTTAGGCAGGGTCTGAAATCCCTAAGCCTAAGCTCTGTCTGTCTTTATTAAGCAGACAGCTTCATAAAGTGCTCTCTATAACACATGCCTCAAATCAACTTAGAAATATAAGGCAGGTATAAAGGTGTAAGTTGTTCCAGTAGTTCACACAAATAAATCTAAGGCACCCCATGCATTGCTATCAACCTTCTCCTAGCAGTAAGTAATAGTTTAATGTTGTGGCCTATTATTATTTTACCTATTTCAATTTTATATGGTCTGTAATAATTTTTTTAAAAGGCAATTATTAATAATGCTGGTTTATAGGGCACAACTTAACATCTTGATTCTATCAAAAGCAATAAACAAGTCAGTGTGTGTGTGTGTGTGTGTGTGTGTGTGTGTGTGTGTGTATAACCACTCATAAAGAAATAAAAAGGTTGCCACAAATCACTAAAATTGGTTTGGGGGAGGAGGGACAGTGGCTGTGGGTAGGGGCTAATTAGTTATTAGAAAGTGGAGAAGAAAAAGAAGGAGAAGAAATAGGCAATACTTCTCAAAATATTTGTCTGACCAAAAAAGTAGTATCGATAGGTTTTTACTTGTGCAAGATCATACATTTTATGATTAAAAGATGCATTAAAAGGTATATGAAAATATAATAAAATATAGTATTTCAGACCACCTTACTCTCACACTTTATAAATTGTTTGAAATTTCATAGTATTTGCTATTTCTACAGCAATTAAATTAATAAAGTCACTTAACGTCTTGGGTATTTTGTCAGAGCTGCACAGAGGGATCTCTAGTGATTGGTTTCAATTTTGTTCCTGTTTATGTGTTTTATTTTATTTGGTCACTGTTGTACGTGTTTTGGCATCTTTCCCTAGCACCCATGAAGAAGGTAAAATCCCTCCGTGATCCTTCTGCCAAAATGTCAAAGTCAGACCCCAACAAGATGGCCACCATCAGCATCACAGACAGCCCGGAGGAGATTGTGAAGAAGTTCCGCAAGGCCGTGACAGACTTCACCTCAGAAGTCACCTATGACCCTGTTGGTCGGCCGGGGGTCTCCAACATGCTGGCCATTCATGCGGCAGTCACTGGCCTCACCGTGGAAGAAGTGGTCCGCCGCAGCGTGGGCATTGACACCGCTCACTATAAGTTGCTCGTGGCAGAGGCTGTGATCGAGAAACTGGCCCCAATTAAGAGGGAACTTGAAAAGCTGAAGCAGAACAAAGACTACTTGGAGAAGGTTTTACAAGCTGGGTCAGCTAAAGCCAAAGAGTTAGCATATCCCGTGTGCCAGGAGGTGAAGAAACTGGTGGGGTTTCTATAGGAATTGTCTACTCAACACAAAAAAGGACTTCAAACACTTGTGGCCAGTGCACCCTGAAGACAGCTTTCCTCACAAGCAAAATTATGTAATTTGTGGACATTTAATTTTGTTTGTTTCTGATTTTTTTTTTCCTTTTCGGGTATTTCTTCCCCTTTTTGACAAACAGAAAAGAGGGTGGGGAGAGAGAGCTCTGCTTCACTGCTTGTGAAGTTCCCTCCCTACAGGTCGCGGGGTGGGGTCTTAAATATAATCCTGTATCTGGGTCCATGTCCACTGTAATGTGTATACTCTACACAGTACACTGCAACCTTTTTTAATAGTGTGTTTTGACCTTTCAGTAGAGTAGTCTCCTAAATCCCATCAACAAAATGTGACAAAAATAAAAAGAGAGAGAGAGTGAAAAGGAGAAGAAAAGGCACAGATAAGTCCCCTGTTGTGTGAGACAAACTCTCTGGCTTGAATTTATCTACATGACTATGACTGGAGTGAACAGTAATTTGGCAAATGAAAATATCATCTGTGTCTCTCTAGAGTACATACTATTAAAGCTGGTGGTGATGCACCTGTTAGCACACATGTTACAATGTGCAAAAACCTGAGTTCAAGCTTGTGGGGGGACAGCTTTGCAAGTGGTGAAGCAGGACTGCAAGTGTCTCTTTTTCTCTCTCTCACTATCTCCCCTTCCCTCTCAATTTCTGGCTATCTCTATAAATGAGTAAATAAATGTTTTTAAAAAAATTTAGATTACATACTATCACAGATTCTCTTCATCTGTCTCAACTCTTCTAAAAAGTAATACTAGGGCTGGGGAGACAGCATAGTGGTTATACAAAAGACTTATTAGTGATTTACAAAATTACAAGATAACAGGGGTACAACTCCACACTGTTCCCACCACCAGAGTTCTGGGTCCCCAATCCTTCCATACAAAAGATTTTTATATTTGAGGTGCTAAAACTCCAGGTTCAATGCCTAGCACCATCATCTGCCAGAGCTGATGTTCTAGGATCTCTCTTCTCATATCTTTTATTAAAAAATAAAACAGTGGAAGTCGGGTGGTAGCACAGTGGGTTAAGTGCAGGTGGCTCAAAGCACAAGGACGGTTTGAGCCCTGGCTCCCTACCTGCAGGGGAGGGAGTTGCTTCACAAGCAGTGAAGCAGGTCTGCAGGTGTCTGTCTTTCTCTCCCCCTCTCTGTCTTCCCCTCCTCTCTCCATTTCTCTCTGTCCTATTCAACAGTGATGACATCAATAACAACAACAGTAACAACTACAACAATTAAAAAACAAGGGCAACAAAAGGTAATAAATAATTTTTTTTAAAAAAAAGATTGCTAAAAAAATGAAACATAGCCATACTAAACTTGTAATATTGGGAATACTATCTGGGCCAATTTGTATTCTGATTTCATAAAGCCAAGTTGATAGTTACTATTCATTACTTAGATAGTACCTGCCTTAATATATTTATTCTGGGGAGTCGGGCGTAGCGCAGAGGTTAAGCACACGTGGCGCAAAGTGCAAGGACCAGCAGAAGGATCCCAGTTTGAGCCCCCAGCTCCCCACCTGCAGGGGAGTTACTTCACAGGTGGTGAAGCTAGTCTGCAATTGTCCAAAAAATATATATATTTATTTATTCTGCTTATCTTACTTCCCAAGACACCACAGTGATTATTCTAGCAAGTAGTATTCTGTTGTTTTTTTTTATCTAGAAATAGGTGATAACAATCTTCTAAGAAATCTGCATTATTTCAGCTTGAGTTATATACTGCAGGAGCCTAAGCCCTGTGTTATGTTGTTAGTAAGTACTTCCTTGCATTCATCCTGTAGCTTACCCTCACTACCCTATAAAAAATAAATGGGAAAGGAATTGCTGTTTTATACCTAAAGAAGGTGAGGCTGAAAGAATACAATTAGATTTTGCTTTCTTTGTTTATGGGGGGCATGATAAAAGGATTACAGTACTGTTGTTGATAAGGTATGATTCCTTATCACCCCATAATAGGTGTCTGCCAAATACTCTCACAATTAGTTGATGGTACCAGTCTCACTATAATAAATGAGACAAATCCCTAATTAAAACCTTTGGTCCTAGCAGTCATCCTTTTTTCTTCTTTTGAATCAGCACATAACTTTGAGAAGCAGCTTTTTTAAGACTCCAAAGTGAATCCAGGAAAATGGGCTACTGCTACATGTATCTACAACTCAGTCCATAGCTGCCTACTTTTAATCTGGATCCAACCAACCTTGACCACATTGGCCCTCCCAGGATCCCCAAGGCAGGTCCCTAACTCTGTCTACTATGCTTATTGTGGAGACATTTGAGTCTGTTCTGCTAAGCTGCACAGTAGTGGGACCTAACCAGTCAGGTCTTTCCAATGAATGGAACCTTCTCATACCACTGCTACATTGGTTCCCAAGCAATAAGAAGGCACTCTGAAACCTAGTCTCTCTCTCCTCACTTCTCACACCTGAACATGGAAACGACACTCCACATTTGTCACACCAAGACTTGATTTATTTTCTAATAAATTGTTTTTTTTTTAAGGTGTTCTGCAAAGAGGACTGTAACTATCACTTATACATAGGAAACTGGTATGTTTTTGGCAAAGGATTTTTACTCATGCTACTTTATTTAAAGATTTACAGCATTTATGGGAGTTGGGCGGTAGCGCAGCAGGTTAAGTAAGCACAGGTGGTGCAAAGCCCAAGGACCAGCATTAAGGATTCCGGTTCGAGCCCCCAGCTCCCCACCTGCAAGGGCATCGCTTCACAAGTGGTGAAGCAGGTCTGCATGGTGTCTATCTTTCTCTCCCCCTCTCTGTCTTCCTCTCCTCTCTCCATTTCTCTCTGTCCTGTCCAGCAATGACGACATCAATAATAACTACAACAATAAAACAAGGGCAACAAAAGGAAATAAATAAGTAAATATTAAAAAGAAAGATTTACAGCATTTATTTATTAGAGAGATAGAACCAGAGCATTTCTCTGGCAAAAGTGATGCCAGGGAATTGAACTGAAGACATCAAGTTTGAGAGTCCATTGTCCCATCAACTGTACCATCCTGGACCACTTTATTGATGTCTAAGAGAAGGATATACAGTGGTCCTATAAACAACAAGTATAAATCCACAGAACACTGCATCCCAGAATCACAATTAAAAGGGCTTTATTTTGTCTTTTCTTTGGCTAAGATGTCTATAGTGCTAGACTCCCTTTGAGATAATATTTTTAACAAGGCTTTTTTTTTCTCCATGCCAAAGAGACCATATAATGAAGCATGGAGACAGTATAATGGTTGTACAAAAATTTTCATGCCTAAGACTCTGAGATCCCAAGTTTAATCCCTGGCACCACCATATGCCAGAGCTGACCAGTGCTCTGGCCTTTCTCTGTGTATTTTTCTCTTCATATCTTTCTCTCTTGTTAAAATAAAATAGAACATTTTTTAAAGGAACCATATTATAAATGTTATAAACCATATTATAAACCATATTATAAATGAAAATGACAAAGTTACAGACAGCTATCAAACAATATATAGCCTTGAGATATCTTTTGTTCAAAAAAACTATAGGATACATCAAATTGAAAAGTTTCTGCACAGCAAAAGATACTACCACCCAAACAAAGACACCTCCCACAGGGTGGGAGAAGATCTCTACATGCCACACATCAGACAAAAGGCTAATAACCAAAATATATAGAGTTCACCAAATAAATTCAGCAAATAAATTCAACAATAAGAAAACAAATGACCCCATCCAAAAATGAGAGGACATGAACAGAATATTCATCATAGAAGAGATCCAAAAGGCCAACAAAGATGAAAAAATGTTCCAAGTCATTGATTGTAAGAGAAATGCAAATAAAGACAACAATAAGATACCACTTCACTCCTATGAGAATGTCATACACCAGAAAAGGTAGCAACAAATGCTGGAGAGGTTGTGGAGACTACCCCTCCTGCACTGCTGGTGGGAATGTTAATTGGTCCAACCCCTGTGGAGACCAGTCTGGAGAACTCTCAGAAGGCTAGAAATGGACCTACCCTATGATCCTGCAATTCCTCTCCTGGGGATATATCCTAAGGAACCCAACACACCCATCCAAAAAGATTTGTGTATTCCTGTGTTCATAGCAGCACAATTTGTAATAGCCAAAACCTGGAAGCAACCCAGGTGTTCAACAACAGATGAGTGGCTGAGTAAGTTGTGGTATATATACACAATGAAATACTACTCAGCTATTAAAAATTAGGAATTTACTTTCTTTACCCCATCTTGGATGGAGCTTGAAGAAATGTTAAGTGAGATAAGTCAGAAACAAAAGGATGAATATGGGATGATCTCACTCATAGTCAGAAGTTGAAAAACAAGATAAGTGAAAACACAAAGCAGAACTTGGACTGGAGTTGGTGTATTGCAACAAAGTAAGACTCTGGGGTAGGGGAGAGGGTTCAGGTCATGAACATGATGGCAGAGGAGGACATAACGGGGGTTGAATTGTTATGTGGAAGACTGGGAAATGTTGTGCATATACAAACTTGTATTTTACTGTCAACTACAAACCATTAATCCCCCAATGAAGAAATAAAAGGAGTCAAGCGGTAGCGGGTTAAGTGCACATAGCGTGAAGCTCCCCACCACAGAGGAGTCACTTCACAAGCAGTGAAGGATGTCTGTAGGTGTCTGTCTTTCTCTCCTCCTCTGTCTTACCCTACTCTCTCCATTTCTCTCTGTCTTATACAGCAACTACATCAATAATATCAATAACAACAATAACTCTTAATAACAACAATAATAATAACTAACAAAATAATAACTAACAAAAAACAAGGGCAACAAAAGGGAAAATATGAAAAAAAATTTTTTGCATCATTTATTTTTCCTGCCTTTATTTATTTAACCTGTGAGAGACAGAGAATAGAGACAGAAGAATTGGTCTGACATATGCAGTCCCAGGGATCAAAAATAAGGTCACATATGAAGTCTTGCTCTCAATCTGCAGAGCAACCTCTTAAGCATTTAAAGTAGTTTCAATGACAATACCTATAAAAGTACTATAAGAGGTTGTTACAAGAGCCAGGCAGTGGCACACGAGGTTAAGTGTACATATCACAGTGCAACAAGGACCCAGGTTCAAGCCCATGGTCCCCACCTACAAGGGAAAGCTTCATGAATGGTGGAGCAGAGCAGGGCTCCAGGTTTCTCTCTGCCTCTTTCCATTTCTTTTTTTTTTTTTTAATTTTTTATTTAAGAAAGGATTAATGAACAAAAACATAAGGTACCCCTCCTACCTTATGAAAAAAAATTTAAAATTAAAAAGCTATAGGAATTGTGGGAGAAAGTCTCAGAGAACAGCTAGATGACTTATAACTTCCTTTTTATTTATTCCCTTTTGTTGCCCTTGTTTTATTGTTGTAGTTATTATTGTTGTTATTGATGATGTCGTTGTTGGATAGGACAGAGAGAAATGGAGAGAGGAGGGGAAGACAGAAAGGGGGAGAGAAAGATAGACACCTGCACATCTGCTTCACCGCTCCTGCAGGTGGGGAGCCAGAGGCTTGAACCGGGATCCTTCTGCAGGTCCTTGCATTTAGTACTATGTGCCTTAACCAGGTGCACCGCCGCCTAACCCTCCCCTATTATAATTCTTTGAAAATTGCCCCAAAACTCACAAAGGCCAGAAGTGACTTAGGGTAATTGGTAATTATTGCCCAGTCACCTGACAGTTGATCTAGGAGCCAGGAACCTAGATCTGCTTTCATGTCCCTTACACATAACCATGTATAGGCCTCTATATATATTGAAATGAACGATTAGAAGTCTTATTTTTACAGCTCACCTCAAAAGATGCTTTCAATGTCCAGGGAAGCTTTGAGCAGCAGTCTACAGTCTTCTTGAGGCAGGTTTGAGTCCCAGAACCACATGTGCTCCGGTGCCACCCCCTCCTGTTGTTAAAATTTCAGAGGCTCCAGCTGGCCGGGCTAGCTTCACGGGTGGGTAACAGAGACGCGGAGACAACGGCTGGGCAGGGAAGCTGTATTTCTTTATTCAGGAACAACGATTCATAAACTAAACCAAACTAATCACCAAACAGAACTCTGCTGTCTCTTTGCAGCTGCGCAAGCACTCTCTCTAGAACTCAGGAACTCTCCAACTCTGCAACTCTGCAACTCTGGAACTCGAACTCTGGCGGGGTTCCTTGGGGCGGGGCCAAGCGGCGTGAAACTAACTGGACTGATCCAATTCTCTTGGCGGGGGAGAACTACCCAATGTAAAGCATACAACACCCTCCTCCCAAGAAATCAACCAAAGATCTCACAACATACATATGTGATGTCGCTGAGCAGCATCCCTTGCACATCTTCATTTTTTCCTTTCCTTAAGATGTATTTGTGTATGTAAGAGAGAGAGAACAAAGCAGACCTACTGAATCAGAAACTTTGGAGATGGACTCAGCAATCTGCTATTTGAATTTTGTATTTTTTGTGTTTTTTGCTTTTCTTTTTCTGGATAGGACAGAGAGGAATCTAGAGGAAGGGAAGACAGAGGGGAAGAGAAAGACACCTGCAGATCTGCTTCACTGCTTGTGAAGGGAACCCCCCCCTGCAGGTGGGGAGCCTGCAGGATCCTCACATGGGTTCTTGCACTTTATGCCACGTGCCCTTAACCTGCTGTGCTACTACCTGGCTCTTTCTTTCTTTTTTTATTAACTAATTAATTAATTAATTTTAAAAAGGAGACATTAACAAAACCTTAGGATAGGAGTACAACTCCATGCAATTCCCACCACCAGATCTCCATATCCTATCCCCCCGATCTTTCTTTCTCTCTTTCTCTCTTTCTTTCTTTCTTTCTTTCTTTCTTTCTTTCTTTCTTTCTTCCTTTATTCCTTCCTTCCTTTCTGTCTTTCTTTCTTTTTCTCTTTCTTTCTTGCCTCCAGGGTTATTGCTGGAGCTCGGTGCCTACACTACAAATGCACTGCTCCTGGAGACCAGCTTTATTCCCTTGTTATTGTTACTGTTGTTGTTGCTGCTGGATAGGACAGGGAGAAATTGAGAGAAGAGAGAAACACAGAGAGAGGGGAGAGAAAGACAGACACCTGTAGACCTGCTTCACCGCTCATGAATGGGTCTCCCTGCAGGTGAGGAGCTGGGGACTGGAACTGGGATCCTTGCACTGGTCTTTGCGCTTCACATTATGTGTGCTTAACCCACTGAGCTAATGCCTGACCCCCTTGTGTTTTAATTTTGTCATCACTGAGGCTTCACCACTCTGGGCCAATTTTTTTTTCAGACAGATGATAGATAGATAGATAGATAGATAGATAGATAGATAGATAGACAGGTAGATAGGTAGATGGATATTAGATAGGGGCATCATAATGCCAAATCTTCCTCCAATGCAGTGAGGCACTGGGTTCTAACCTGGGTCATGCTCATGGCAAAATAAATATATTGTTCAGGTGAGCTATCTTGATAGCCCTCAGCATTCCGTTTTAACTGTGTTCCAGGTGATTCTGATGCTCGAGAAACTTTGAGAACCATTGTTTTAGAGGCACTCTCTTTTAATGCTCACAACCCAATAAAGAAATACCGTTATCTATGTTCTATTAGTGTGCATAAATTCACTGCACAGGAGGTTGTGTTACTTGCCTAAGGAGTTTGGCAAGAGGTTGTGAGGTGACCTGAACATGGTGCAGTGGATAAGTCACTGTATTCTCAAGTATGGAGTCCTGGGTTTGATCCCTAGCATTGTATATTGTATATGCCACAGTGGTATGGTACCTCTCTGTTTCTCTCTCTCTGTGTTCCTCCTCCTTCTCCTCCTACTTTGCCCCCCAAAATAAATACAACTTAGAAAAAAAGAGGTGGGTTATCTAACTCAGCTTCATGAGGCCACAGTGGCCTCTACACAATGGCTTCTGGTATTCTTGAGTGTAATGTGTTTTAAAGCTTCACCATCCAGTACTATGTGGTCAAATTATACTTTCAAATTAAATAATCAAAAACTTACTTCTTCAGCAGCATTTTTAAGTGACCAGTAACCTCAGTAGCTAGTGACTAACACACTGGACAGCATACAGAGAGACTATTTTTTCCCATTACCACTACTAAGAGCTTTGGACACTGACATTTTAACGCATTTGACACACTGGCTTAGCAAGCACAAATAATTATTACAGATGAAGATTCTCCCTGGAAACTTCTTTGGCTGGAGATTTCATGAAAATGGTGAAATCATTAATTGAGAATAATGTACCACATGGTTTTCCAAAAAAAAAAAAAATTCCAATAAGAGCTAATATGTGTTGTTTGCTAGGTATATGTTGGATACTTATGGTATATACATGCAACTTTTTATTTAGTATTTATATCAGCTCTATATATAAAACAGGCAGTGCTTGAGACACTTTTTCAAATAAGAAAACTCAGATTCAGCAGTTTGCCTAAGGTTACACACTTCATAGTCTGGTTTAGGAATCCAGTTATATCCCTTAACTGGTGTGCTAAAGGGAGTACTTTCCCCATCTTGACTAGCCTCGACTCTTTTCTCTACAGTTGAGCTTCTCCTGGATGTCCCATTATCTTAGCTCCTCTTTGCCGTCCTCTTACTCTCCTTTCCTTCCTTAATGCTCTTATAATTTCTCAGCTGTTCTTTCTCTGTTCACACAATACTATCTTCAAGTTACTTTCCTCTGACCCCTTTGCTTTTCCTCCAGCTCACCCTTGCCAAGTACCATGGACCAGAGGTACTAGTGAAAGGGTGGAGCTATCGCATGTGGTTGCTCTGAGTCTCTTTCACTCTAACGTGATGAATCTGTGTCTGTCCTCCTTGACTCTGCTTTCTCTGTATGCTTCACGTTACTTTTTCACACTGTCAACCAGATGGGCCATTTGAAATTTCTTTGTTGTTTTATTGTCAGCAGGGTTATTGCTGGGGCTTGGTGCTTGCAAGATGAATCCACTGCTCCCAGTAGCCCTTTTTTTTCCCCCCACTGTCTTTCTTTTAATGACAAAGACAGAAATTAAGAGGGATGGGGAAAATAAAGAGAGAGAGAAAAAGAGAGACATCTGTAGCACTGCTTCAGTGCTTATGAACCTCCCCACCCACACACCACCCCCATAGGTGGGAGTGGACCAGGGAGTTGATCCATTTGAAAGTGCTTTGGCATGGAAGAGTCATTTCCTTCCTGAAATTGAATTGAAGGCAAATTGTCTGTCTCCTAGCATGCAGCATTTTCAAGCACTCCCATAAACACAACAACCTGGATGATTTATTGTTACTCATTTTAAGCACTCACATGTTAACTTGGAGCAATTCTATGAAATGGCAATTCTATGACATAGCAATTCTATGACATGGTAGGGATTGCCTTCTTTGGGGGGATAAAAAAAAACTTGGGGTTTGGGGGTGTTAACCTCTCCCACAGTATGACAAATGTTTATGTAGAGCCTCCTTGTAAAGGTAGAGGGGAAATACATTATGTCTCCAGTGTAGAGGTGCATATACAGAGATACTAGTTTGCAAATGCCATATAAGCACAGAAATGAGAGCTTAACCAAGATGTACTAAGAAATGACTATGATCCAGCTTTCTGGTCCTTTTTCCAGCCATGACATCATCTCCCCAGACAATAACTTGGGTCCACCTGCATATCAGATATCAGATCCAGGGGGGAAAAAAAACTAGTATAGTCATGGGCCCTTTGGAATATAACTAAAATAGGCCTACTAGCTATCTATAGAACAGAGACCCCCCAACTCTCCATCTGCACTATTCCAGCCTTTAGGTTCATGATTAGTCAACAACTTGTTTGGCTTTATATGTTAACTCTCTTTTCAGCCACCAGGTTCCAGATACTACCATGATGCCAGTCAGACTTCCCTGGACAGATGATCCCACCAATGTGTCCTGGAGTTCCAATTCCCCAGAACCCCTTCCCACTAGGGAAAGAGAGAGGCAGACTGGGAGTATGGATTGACCTGTCAATGCCCATGTTCAGCAGGGAAGCAATTACAGAAGCCAGACCTTCCACCTTCTGCATCCCACAATGACCCTGGGTCCATGCTCCCAGAGGGATAAAGAATAGGAAAGCTATCAGGGAAGGGGAGGGGATATGGAGTTCTGGGTTCTGGTGGTAGGAACTGTATGGAGTTGTACCCCTCTTATCCTATGGTGTAGTCAGTGTTTCCTTTTTATAAGTAAAAAAAAAATAAATGACTATGACAGATACAGGAAATGAAAAAGGGCTTTCTGGTTTAGAAACAGGACACAGAAACAAGAAAGTGTTTAGGAAAAACCAGATCTCTACAGTAGGCTATGTGACAATGCAAACATTAGGCTGAATCAAATGCAATTGTCAGTATTTGTTTTTTACCAATGAAACTGGTAGTTTCATATAAATCAACCTAGTATATCTATAAATAATCACTGTCTGGAGCACTTTTTATTTTTAGTTATAAAAAGGAAACATTGGCAGAACCATAGGATAAGAAGGGTACAACTCCACATAATTCCCACCATCAGAACTCCATATCCCATCCCCTCCCCGATAGCTTTCCTAGTCTTTATCCCTCTGGGAGTATGGACCCAGGGTCATTATGGGTACAGAAGGTGGAAAGTCTGGCTTCTGTAATTGCTTCCCTGCTGAACATGGGCATTGACAGGTCAATCCATACTCCCAGTCTGCCTCTCTCTTTCCCTAGTGGGATGGGGTTCTGGGGAATTGGAACTCCAGGACACATTGGTAGGGTTGTCTGTCCAGGGAAGTCTGACTGGCATCATGGTAGTATCTGGAACCTAGTGGCTGAAAAGAGAGTTAACATATAAAGCCAAACAAGTTGTTGACTAATCATGAACCTAAAGGCTAGAATAGTGCAGATGAAGAGTTGGGGGGGGTCTCCATTCTATAGATAGCTGGTATGCCTATTTTAGTTATATTCCAAAGGGCCCATGACTATACTAGTTTTCTTTTTCCCCTGAGCCTGAAATTTGATGTGCAGGTGGATCCAAGTTATTGTCTGGGGAGGTGATGCCATGGCTGAAAAAAGGGCTAGAAAGCTGGATCAGGGAACAGAGTAGCTGCCAAATATAGGAAAGGTGTATAAATATTGTTTACTGTAAACCCATTCATTTTATCTGGTCTGGGGCTCATATTCAGCTTAGGAGCCTATGTGCCCTCTGCGTCTCTGTAGATCTGAGCTCACATTCTGTGGTCATGAGTAGGAACGTTCCAAGCTGCCCCAATTTCAGGACCCATCTTCCTCGGGTGCAGCATAGAGTATGTTGTCCATCCTCCCTTCAGAGCATGGAATATTCTCTACCATTGTTGCTCCAAGTTAGGGCAAGGTCCTATGGGGGCCCACAAAGGGCTCTGTTTTGTTGGTCCTGATAGAGATGACTGGTAATATTAGGCAGAGGTATTTATTCAAGGTCTAGGCCCATCATGTCTGTTTGGGAATCTTAAGACTCCTCGACTAGGGCCCCAGCTTTTTCTGGAGCACTTGTTTTATAGACACCGTCTAAACACTAAGAATAAGAAATGAAACACTCCTCACCTTCAAGACCCTAGTCTATATGGTGGTAAGTATAGAAAGCCAGTGAGAAGGGAGTCAGGCGGTAGCACGAGTTAAATACACGTGGCGTAAAGCACAAGGACCTGCATAAGGATCCCATTTCGAGCCCCTGCTCCCCACCTGCAAGGGAGTCGCTTCACAGGTGGTGAAGCAGGTCTGCAGGTATCTTTCTCTCCCCCTCTCTGTCTTCCCCTCCTCTCTCCATTTCTCTCTGTCCTATCCAACAATGATGACATCAATAACAACAACAATAATAACTACAATAATAAAACAACAAGGACAACAAAAGGGAATAAATAAATATTTAAAAGAAAGAAAGAAAGCTTGTGAGAATAGGAACAAGAACCACAGTCTGAATCTTATGCATCTCCTGGGAACATCAGCTATGGAGTCAGTTCTTAATAATATAGTATCTCTGACACATCACTAGTGGATCTTAGTACTTGTTATAAACATGTTGGTTCTGTGAAATGTAGACTTTTTTTTAATATCCCCTCCCCCATCCTGCATACATATCTATGGTAAACCAGGGAACTGTTATTATTTTCAAAAAGTTTCTGAAAAGCAGACAATATAACTTTGTGTGAGTCTATTTAGAATCAACAGGTCTGGTTTAACAGGGCCACTGCCATACAGATATCTACCTCAATCTCTGCAGAGTAAGATTTAAAATGATAGACTTCCTGGTTAGAAAACCACATCCCATTTCGTATCTGGTCACTGTAGGTGAGGAGTCACATACATTGTACCAGATGAACCTACCCATGTTTGCTCCACAAGGAAGTTGATCTCAAGCAACTGTGTGGCCAAATGAATAGGTTGTCCAGGGAGTCCACCAAGTTTGCTGTGGCTTATTCACACATGGTTATGGGAACTAGATGTACAGAACAAAATGTCCCCATCATGACCTAGAAAGCCAGTAAGCAAGAAAGGTGATATTCCTTTTCAATTGTTCAGAAATGTAGTTCTCTTAGGAATTAAGAGTAGAATTTTGAGTTGGTTCCTTAGTCCACTTATGATTCTTATGTAGTTGTTTATACCTGCCTTTTCTCCTTACTGTTCTCTAGTCATCCTCAAACACATTGACAAAGAATTCTGTGTGACAAAGAATTCAAGTCCTCAAATATTCCTATGTAATTGTGATATGTTAGACCTCTGTCTGGGGCATCTCCTTCCCTTCCCTCTTAAGTGGATGCCCAATTCAGTTACTTCTGCTACTTTTCTTACCTGGTGTGTTTTCTACACCATTTCTGGAGAAGCAAATAAATGAAATATACCTCCTCTTAAGATCTCTTCAACCTTGAAACTATTCTAACTCAGTGCTTCATAACTTCCATCCCTGTTGCCTATCTCTAGAACTTCCTTGACTCCTGTGTAGGTTTTGTGTCTCTTCCCTGGTCTCCCTTGATGTCTGACACCACCACAACCAATGTGTGCTGCCCCCACCAGCGCATAATGTATCTGAGCTTCTGCTTCCTCTTCATTTCCTCCAGAGTGCTCTCCAATAATTACCACCCTTTAAATCACACTTACCCACTCAACCCCATTGTTCTTTTTTTAAACTTTTTTCCTTTAATTTTTATATTATCTTTATTAATCCATTGGATAGAGACAGCCAGAAATCAAGAGGGAAGGAGGTGATAAAGAGAGGGAGGGTGTGGGGCAGTGGGGCACTGGGTTAAAGACACAGAGTACGAAGTAAAGTGCAAGGACCTGAATAAGGATCCTGGTTCTCCACATGCAGGGGAGCTGCTTCACAAGCTATGAAGTAGGTCTGCAGGTGTCTGTCTTTCTCTCTCCCTCTCTATCTCCCTTCCCCCCTCAATTTCTCTTTGTCTTATCCAATAAATTGGAAAAAGTAGCTACCAGGAACAGTGGATGGTAGTGCAGGCACCAAGCCCCAGCAATAACCCTGGAGGGAGGGATGGAGGGAGAGAGGGGGGTGGAGAAGGAGAGACTGTAATACTGCTTTGTCACTTGGAAAGCTTACTCCCTGCAGGTGGGGACTGCGCCTCAAACCTGGGTCCTTGTGCATTGTTAACATGTTAACATGTTAAAAGTCCGGGAGTCAGGTGGTAGCACAGCCGGTTAAGTGCACATGGCACAAAGCGCAAGGACCAGTGTTGGTATGCTTCTAATTCTGCTTCTAAAAACCCCTTCTGTTTCAGTTGGTTTAATCCCCCCTGCTTAACATTGTATTCTATTTACATAACCGCTGTTAACTAAGCACCACCCTCCCTCCAGGGCATTGGTGGTTCAGTGGTAGAATTCTCGCCTGCTCCGCCCCCTCTCCTTGTCACACCTGATTTTCACCAGTCACTTTTCTCTCCACCCTCTCTACATCACATCCTGTTTACACCCTACTTGGCAAGTGTATTAGTTTTAGTTTAGCTTAGCTTGGTTTAGATTGTGCTGCGTTCTGCATGAAATAAAGAGATACTGCGTACAACCCAGCCGTGAGTCCCTGGTCATCTGTCTCCACTCGCGAAGCTAGTCCAACAGACCAGTGTAAGGATCCCAGTTTGAGCTCCTGGCTCCCCACCTGCAGGGGGGGGGTCCCTTCACAAGCGGTGAAGCAGGTCTGCAGGTGTCTATCTTTCTCTCCCTCTGTCTCCCTTCTTCTCTTGATTTCTCTCTGTCCTATCTAACAACAACATCAATGGCAACAATAACAATAACTACAACAACAAGGGCAACAAAATGGGAAAAAATGGCCTCCAGGAGCAGTGGATTCATTATGCAGGCACTGAACCCCAGCAATAACCCTGGGGTCAAAAAATAAAGATGTATGTGGAATTTGGTGTGAGAGATAACACAGAAGAGCAATTCTCTATAGTTTCATAACACAAAGCGGGGTGGGTAAGAGTTCTGATGAGAATTTGGGCAGGAGGAGATATGGCCCAACTGAAAGAGAAGTCAGAAAAAGGAATTCCATTACTGTTGTTAAAATTCAGAGGCTCTTGCCGGGCGGGTCTAGCTTCACAGGCGGGTAACAGAGACGCGGAGACAACGGCTGGGCAGGGAAGCTGTATTTCTTTATTCAGGAACAACGATTCATAAACTAAGACAAACTAATCACCAAACAGAACTCTGCTGTCTCTTTGCGGCGCGCAAGCAAGCACTCTTTCTTTTACTCTGGAACTCAGGAACTCTGGCACTCTCGAACTCAGGAACTCAGGAACTCTGTCTAACTCAGGAACTCAGGAACTCTGGCACTCTCGAACTCAGGAACCCTCGGACTCAGGCACTCTCAGACTCAGGAACCCTCTCTCGGGGTTCCTTTGGGCGGGGCCAAGCAGGCCCGCGAAATTAACAGGACTGATCCAATTCTCTTGGCAGGGGGAGGGCTAGGACAAACCAATGTAAAGCATACGACACATTACCTCTGGTCCATCCCCATAAAGTGCTATAACTGGGTCTGCTAAAAGGAATACCTATATATTAGCTTTCTCTCATCATTTTTCCATCTTAGAGTAAGACTTTCCCTTGAGCATATTCTAAGATGAAGGATCACTGTACAAGCCAATGGGGCCAGAAGATATTCTGCTACAGAGTTCTTAATTTACCAGGGTTTAAACCCCTGGTCACCACTTAGGAACATCATGCAAAATGAGGAAGCTTAACAGTGAAGCAGTACTGTGGTATAGCTCCTCCCCCTTCTTTCTATTTTTGCCTTTCACTCTCTATCTGAAACAAACAAGTAGAATAAAAATAGCCCACTGGAAGCAAAACCCCAGTGAAACACAGCAAGGAAAAATAAAAGAAAATATCAACAAAATGAAATCCACTGCATACAATGCAAGTATTTAATAGAGTCCCTGATTTCAGCATGCTACAGTTTATCCAGGCTCAAAATTTGAGCCAGGCTCAAAAACCGACAGTCAACCTCTCAACCTCAAGGTCAATATAGCAAAAATAGTCGTGCTTTGTAAAACACATTCACTCAAGAAATGAGTCATCAATCAAGAGAGATTTAGTTGAGTAGGATTAAACACTCACTCCATTTCATGTTTCTTCGCTTTATATTTTTCAGATAATGTTTCACTCATTCAATAAATATCTATGAAAAGCTGGAGAGATAACACAATGGTTGTGCAAACAACATTCACTCCTGAGGCTCTGAGGTACTAGGTTCAATAATTAGAACCACCATAAGAGCTAAGCAGCACTCTGGTTAAACACACACACACACACACACACACACACACACATATATACATATATATGTCAGTTATATTTATATATCAATTATATGTAATATAATTATAGTAATACAATAACTATCATTATTATTACATATGTCACTGTCCTAGTCACAAGGAAGAAAAGAATAAATATAATAATAGACCAAATATCAACACTATCAGGGCTTGGAAGATATCATAATGGTTATACAAAAAGTCACACATGCCTAAGGTACCAGATGTCCCAGGTTCAGTCCCCAGAACCTCTCAAGCCAGAACTGAGTAGTGCTCTCTTAAAATAAAAACATAACACTGCCTGGAAAAAAAGAGTCATTATGAATCATTCTAATGAACTGATTTTTAAAAATGTGCTTACTGGGGCCAGACGGTAGCACAGCGGGTTAAGCACACGTGGCGCATAGCACAAGGACCAGTGTAAGGATCCTGGTTCGAGCTCCCGGTACCCCACCTCAAGCAAGTTTGGAATTATATGTGCCTAGAGTGATGCTCTGGTTCCCTCTCATAAATAAGTAAAAGAACTTAAAGTATTGAAAGTATTTTAGGGGCTGTTATGGGAGGCGGGTGGGTGTGCACAAATCTGTGGTGTAAAAAGAGCAAATGAAATTGGCAGTCCCTTCTGACTCTAGGAACAGGAGAGCTCTGCCTGCTCAAGGACCCTGTTCTTTTGGGAGCTCTCAGCTGGTCTTTAGCAGCATTGATGACATAAGAGAAAATTATATTCTGATGCAGAATTCAGTCCCTTCATCTTTCTCCTCTGTCTTCAGCATGAAGCTAGGGTTCCACAGAGGATCTAATATCAAAAGGAAGAGAGTAATACCACTACATGGAAGGGGGGAAATAATTACCAAATTTCCTGAATAGTAAACAGCTGAGAGGGAGAGAGAAGTAGAGGGAAAGGGGAAGGGAAAGAGAGAAAGGGTGAAAGAGGAAGAGAGTAAGAGGAGAGTAGGAGGGGGAGAGAGAAAGAGAGGAGAAAGAGAGAGAGAGAGAGAGAGAGAGACTGACTCCAGCTGCCTGTGCTATTGTTTCATAAAGAAACCAGGAAGAAGGGGAGAGAAGAGAAAGAAGAAGAAAAGGGGATGGGGGGATGCTTAGGTGAGAGTTTAATTTTGAAAGTAATCTTCAAGTGCTAAGAGTGGGGAGGCTAGACAGGCAAACTGAATGATTTCAAACTGAACGTTGCCTGCAGGAAGGAGGCAAGGAGGCTTTTTGGGGTCGTTTCTCCTTTTTAAAATATTTATTTTTTTTGTTTCTCCTTTCACTGGGGAATTAATGGAAAAGATTTTGATTCACAAACTTTTCTAAACCCTAGAGGACATTACATCTAAGGAGAGAGAGCATGTCACCCAGGGTTACACACACACACACACACACACACACACACACACACACATGCTATTACTGAAAACTATCACCTGAGGGCAGTCTTGTGACTTCATTTTCCTCTTTCTCCCTGCACTAGAATATACTATAGTAATACTACTTTATTTTTGGTTCAGTTTCTGTACCTGAGGTTGTATGATAATGTGGAAGGGGGGAGCAAAGGAGACAGTGGCTTAGGAAGTCAGCTTCACATCCTTCTTGACAAACCAGTCAGAAAACTTTTCCTTGGGGTCTTTGAGGCCCGGGGGTGCAGCCTGCAAACTGAGGGTCCTGGGATACTTATGACCTCAACACCAGCAGCCCCTGGGGATTCTGGGAAGTCACTGAGACCCAATCCCTGCATGGGTCCCCATGAGCCTCCCTGCCTGCTGCCCCCAGACATCCCTCAGGGTTCCAGGACCTGGGGATCCTACCCATGGCTGTTAAGGGACTTGGTGAAAGGAAAGGAAAGGGGGGGGTGCACCCTCCTGCAAGGCACACACTGACTTGTGGAAACTTGGGCTTTGTCCCCCCCTCCCCCCCATAGCCCCTGGAAACAAACTTCAGTCCTAGTAGTAGCTGTAGTTCAAAAGCCAGTGGGAGAGGAAGAGAGGAGATGAGGTTTACCCTGCAGGCGTTACCCAGCCCAGATTTGGTCTTTCCAAGCTGCAAAGCTGCCTGGCTGGGCCAGGGGGCTCAGACTGTGAGTCGGAAACCAGGCTCATGGGCCACAATCTCCACGGTCAGGGCCACAGAACTGAAAGGGTCCAGGGCTTCATGTCTTATCTCTGGGAGCCTCTAAGACAGCCAGGTGCCAGAGGATGGAGCCCAGGAGTGGGTAGATGGCAGCTGGATACCCTAGGCCCTGTGGTGGAGCACAGAGCCTAGAGGGTTTGGCTCACCATGAGTGCACGTGGATTGGAGCCACACCTCGAAGTCCCCCCCAACACACACACACACACACACACACACACACACACACACACACACACACACACACACTCACTCAACATCCCACTTCCCTAAATCACCCTGGGAATACTGGCTTCACCAAGGGGCTTCCTCCCTCACAAACCCAAGCTACAAAAGGGGACGCCAGGAATAGAAGCTTCCCAAGAGCCAGGAAGGCTACTCCAAGAGAACAGGAGCACTTGGAGGCTTTGACCTAGGACCTAACCACCATGAACTCGAGAGGCCTCCTCGGAGCCCCCTCGCGGTCCCTGTGGTGAAAACCGGAGGTCGGGTGCTCCGGGTCCCCAGCCTCAGGCACCACATAGAAAGTTCAAGGTTGGCCTGCTTCTCTGGAGCTGTATCCTGCGGGACAAGACTGCATGGAAAGGGGGTGAGGGTAGGCTGACGCTTTTCAAAATCTTGTGCGGGGGTGCACTTTAAAGCTCCAAAGAGCAACTTTTCTTCTTTGGAATATGAAAGGTATTAATCGATTTGGGGAGATTTGGGGGCGCCTCGGACTTCTTTCTTTCCAAGCCCCAGGAGTAAGAGAGGGAGCCTTCTGACCCATTTCCGTGCACTCGCTTTGGAGGCCCCTCACTGGCAAAGGCCGGTCTCTAGGCTGGAGATGCAGAGACCACTGGCGTGTGGGCGCCCCTCACTAGTGGCCCAAGAAGGATGCATTCGTGGGAAGCAGCTCAGCAGCTGCGGGGCCGAGTCGGATTCCCAAAGGGCTCTGAGCAGCACCTCGGCCCCGCCAATTAATTCCTTTGCCCTCCCCCCCCACACACACCTGGGACAAAGGCAAGCGCAGCAGTAGGTGCGCTACTGAAAGCCGCCACCTAGCTCGTACTGCCTCCCGGACTGCTCCTAGAGGCGAACTGCGGGCTCTGCGTTGCACCAGGTCCGCTTCCTGTGCCGGCCGGGCGCCCGGCTGGGCTGCTCTTCCCGCCCGGTCCTTGGAGCTCCCAGCCGGCCTCGCTGCCTCCCTCGCGGAAACGCACCAGGCGGTCCCCCGCGGTTCAGTTGGGTAACTTAGCCGAGGAGCCGGGCAATCAGTTCACCTGCACAGGTACGGTGCAAGTGACGATGAGCGTGTTAAGTCCGAAGCTACATTCCCAAGTGCAGGTGGAAAATAAAGGTGATGTTCAGAAGAGGAAAGAAAAAAAAAATTTTTTTTTTGCTGCTTTTACTTAAAAAGTGAATATATACCTCCCCCACAGCTTCACAGAGTGGGATAATTTTACTCCATTGCCTACTTCCCTAGACAGGACAGCTACTACGAAGATCGTATACAACTTACTGGAAGTATCGAAGTATCTGGAAGTATCGAAGGAGAGAGGCTGTTTTGCAGTCCTTTCATTGCCTTTGCTGGCTGTGGGGAATTGTACCCGCCTGGGCCGTATTTTGAGGCCACGCTTGAGATCCAATTCATATGGACGCATCTGAGTGGCGTTCAACCCAAGCACTCCAGTGGCATTATTTTTCACTGCAGCTTTGGAGTCATTTTACTTTCCCTTCTACCCTTTTGTCGCATATAATCTTTTTCCAATTAGAACCTCCCAGAGGTATTTCCAGATTGAATTCTTACATTCGTACTTCCCTGCGTTGTAGAATTTTAACTCCAAGGCTGTAAGGGGGAGGGAGGTAAATAGACAGCTCTTGCAGGTCTTAGAGGAGCTGAGTTTCTCAGTATCTCGGACGATCTGATTTTAACTTATTATGCTATGAAGCCACAGGCCTCACTTTGGCTCACTGACAGCCAAACTTCAGGATAGTGTCAGCTGTCTTGGTCCCACACTGATGAAGCATATAATTCATCAAGGGCAGAGCAGGAAAATTATTGTAAGAACAAAACAAACAACAGTAACAAAAAGCTGACTTATACAGTAGCTGAATTTGGGAAGCTTGGCAAATGGAGTCCACCCTACTCGCCATTCTGTGCCTTCTAATCACCACCCCTTCCCCCCGCCCCCATGATTGCACTCTGGAAACGAATTTGTGATGGTGACCTGTATGATTCTGTGCATAGGAATCTGGTCTTGCCACAGTTTCTAAGGAAATTGCCTCAAATCACTTTTTCCTCTCTGACTTATGCATTGATGGGTAGAGCTTTGTTGGCAAAGCTTGTGATTCCGTCTCCTTTTTATGCTTCTGGGTGGGGCACAGGTGTGAGAATGGAAAGCAATTAAAAGAGATTTAGCATACTCTGATTCTTAGCATTGCCCCTAAAGGTAGAAGGATTGGAAGTTGGAGTTTAAGGTTGTCCTTCCCCCACCCTCAGGACTGCACTGAAGGAAAAGTGTAAACTCATAGGGTGCCAACAGTCTCATTACCACCTCTGCAATGGTGTAGCATATCTCTCTCTCTCTCTCTCTCTCTCTCTCTGTAGGTAGGTATCCTAAAGTCTGAGTCTCATAATTCCTTCCAGGAAGGCAAATTGGAAGTTGCTGAGTGAAACTATACACAGGCAAACATGCGCATGTGTACACACACACACACACACACACACACACCCTTTTACAAAGAAAAGTTTAGCAAAAGGCTCTGCATGAGGTAGACGTTCAGTGCTTATTTGTTGAGTGATTGAACTCATGTATATATTTATTCTAGCCAAAGCTAGTTTTTTTTAACTCGATAAGCTGATATATACATACATGATATACATGACAAGGAATCCTGTGCCTAGAGTACAGGAGCAAAATATTTGTCTGTCTCCATTTGACATTCACCTTCCTGAACAGCCTTCTCCCCCCACCACCACCACCCCCTTTCCCTAACCAGCAGCACAGTTGGTTAAGGTATCCAATCCCCCACCAAAGCTTGTCAGTCAGCCAGTAAAAGCAAATGTATTGCTTTGGTCACGTCCTTACTTCCCTAGCAGATCGCATTCGTGTTTCTGTAGAGGTTATTTGCCTGATTTCCTCCTGCACAGAGCCACATTCCTTTATGTTCTCTCTAGGTGGTAAACTGCTAGGGTTTCATGGGTCCACACACAGGCAATGCTCCCCCACCCCATTCCACCCCTGTTAACTGACCCCTACCTCTGTCAGCATTTTCAGAGTGGTCCAAGTTCTCAGGAAATTTTAGGGTCCTAATTAGGGAGAGAATCCCCTCCATTCAGTCCCTCCTCTCCAAATTGAGGAGAAGTTCCAGAGGGATAGAAGTCGGTGTTCCAAATTTGACTGAGACTTGTTGACTTTGCTTGTTCTAGATTTATTTTATGAAAATATGTATTTAATCAAAATAGTGTGTGAATTTGCAAACCTCAGAATAAAGACAAGTGCCAGGATATCACTTATACCATCCAGAAAACTCCAATTCCTCACCCCTCTGAGGAAGTTGGGAGTCATCCATTCTCTTTGTCCCAGCCAGCTGTCACCTAAATGATGCTGATAGTATCTGCCTCCAGCCTACTTCCCTGTCTTTCTGAGAGACAGCCCACTGATGCCCTAGTCAGCACAGGGTAGGAAACAAAACAATGTCTGCTCCCATTGTTCCAACCTGAAAGACCTAAAAAAAAAAAAAAAAAAGTAAAGACAAAGACCTCCCTTCCTCTCTGCTTATCCTTTAAAAAAAAAAAATCTCTCCACACCCTCCTACCCCCACCTCCCACCCCTTTGCTCTACTATCATCTTTGGGGGTGCCTGCAATGCCATAGAATCTTCAGAGCTCTCCAAAGCTTTGCCCTGGGGCAGCTTACTACTTCCTCAGGAAGGGGTGGGCAGCAGCAGGAAAGGAAAAACAATTTAACCCCCACTAGAGATAACACTGTTAAAGAAACTGTTACCACGGTTTTGGGTAACCTGGAATATTTCAGACTGTGTCCCCAGTTTCTCAGGAAGTGTGATTACCCCCTCTTTTAAAGAAGTGAACAGTGATCAGGACTCTGAATGGGGTGGAGGGAAGTTTAACTGGTTCCTAAATATCAAACTGTGGTTACCAGTGGAGCATCTCTGTGGTGAACATTTGCCAGGAAGTGCCTGGACCCAGAGCTAGCCTGAGACTGGATGCAGGATATACCCTGGGATCTATGTCCTCAGATGCCTGCCCCATTCACCCAGATGGGCTTTGTAATTTCCTAGTGCTCTACAGTTTACAAACTACCCAAAGGACTACAGTGGAAGGACTTCAGCTCTTGGATGCCTTCTTGAAATTGCCCTTAAAAAAATAATGAAACCAAACCCCCAGCTTAACAGTGTTGAATCAGCTGTTCACTATGTGAGGATTGCCCCCATTGCAATCCAAGGCCTTGTTGCTAATGGTCACCTAGGGGCAAATTAAGGAATCAGAAATGCTGAGCTTGAGAAGCCAAATTTCTTACACTATCCAAGGTCGTTAATCACCCACTAGAAACCAGCCCTGCTAGGAGGGAAACTAGCAGAAGGGGCTTAGAAGATAAGGTGGGGTCTAAATGCTGGTGTTCTCAGGTCTTATGGGACAGGATTCCTATAGAAACCTGTTATCTTCTGCTCTGAAGGGGTGCAGTAGCTTTAGAGCTCTTACAGGTGCCCTAATCACTCCAACTTTCCCAATGAGCAAGGTGGGATAAGGAATCAAGATACCTGTACCAAATTAACTGGAGATTCCATGACCCAGAGAGTGGGGTCCAAGACACACTAGAGGAGGCTGTTTCCCCCACCCCCACCCTTCCCTAGTAAGCTGAGAAAACCGGAAGATCTCAGTTCAGAGTGTTTCAGGTGCTCTAGAAACGCAACCAGCAGTGGGGCACTATGTGAGGTTGAAGTTCACACTACAGAAAGATGTGATGTCAGGAAAAGAGGGACAAACAGAGACTGGAGATTTGAGGAAAGCAAGTATATGGATGCAGGAGGGGGTCTTCTGTTTGCACCACCCAGTATGCTGTAGGCTGGGGAGCTTTGTAAGGTCAGTGCCCTAGAGGCCTGGAGGTTGGGGTAGGTAGTCTGGCTCCTGCGGGGAGCCCAGAAACCCGCCAAATAGCCAAAACACAGGCTGGTCTCAGGAGGCTAGATCTGGACACCCTCCTCCCCTCCAAGCCTCCACCCAGGATGCTAGGCTAACTGAATAAGGAGTTAGGAAGCACCGTGATGCTGCCTTTCCTTTCTTCGCAGCGCCAGGGGAGTGAGGGACTTCGAAGGGCAACCCTCCCACATACACTCCCGGCAAGCCCAGTTTACCCGCTCTTCTCTGCAGCCCCGCAGTTGCACCGGGGCCATTTGGGTAGTGAAACTCCGTAGACAATGGAAAGTTCTGAGGTTTCCTGGACGTTGTGTTCGGGAGGCGGGGCCGGGACCGCTGACGGTAGTTTCCTTAGCCCTGTTCCACCCCCCACCCCTACTTTGCCCCCTCAGCCCGCGGGCAGCAGAAAGCGGCGGCCAGCCTTCCCCTGACCTTCGGCGGACGACCTGAGTTGCCGCGCCGGCCACCTTTGCACCTGCCCGGCCGAGGTGAGATGTCTGGCACCCACGAGGAGGGCGGTGCACGCAGCCCGGCGCCCTGATGCTCCAGCTGCGGGGGCGATAACCCCAGCGACGGGCGGGAGATGGGAGTGCGAGGCGGGTGGACTACCCCACCCCACCCAGGGAGTGGGGAGAGCAAGACTTTTAAGGGGACCTGGGTAAATAATCTACCTTTCAGACTAAGCAATCTAAGACCATTCCACAGCGTTTTAGGGAGTCTTGATTTCTCTAGTTTTAAAAGCGATCTTGGTTTCTCTAGAAACAAGAAAAATAACACCATGCCCCCCATACTCCCCACCGGTGACAGTTCTTAAGTTGGAGAGGCAATTCGCGCCAGGCCGGGGAGCTGCGGCCCCGGTTGGGAACTAGCAGGCGCTAGGCGCTCTGCGTGGTTTTAATCCACCTTACTCCGGCAGGAAGCAGAGATTTCAATAGCAGAAAGGGCCACACCGGGACTACTCAGATTAAGTACAATCGAGGTCACACTGTAAACTCAGTCTTTGCAGAAAAAAAAATTCGTCTAAAATTGCGTCCACCGCAAGGATGCAAGGGGCTCAGCGGGGACTTGGCGGTGACCTTGCTAGGAAGGGAGGTCCCATAAATGCAGTAGGAAGGAGGAAAATATAACAACAACAACAAAACAAAACAACAATTAATCCAAAGAAACCAACAAACCTAGGACCCAGCCCTTTTTATCCTCGCGACAATCTCCGGTAGAAAAAAAACAAAACAAAATGAGAAGTGGCCAGTGTCCCATCGGAAATCAGCTCAACTTGTACTCATTTGGCCTCTTGGGGAAAACAAACAGACCGAAAAAAAAAAAAAAATCAAGCCTTCGGGGCCCTTGCAAACTGCGCACCTTTGGAGGCTGTGGCGCACAGACCAGCCAGCCCTAGGGAGCTTCAGCCGCGGCGGGGACTGGCTGTGTGCTTCGGTTAAGGGCAGCGCTTGGAGGCCTGAGGGAGCCGCAGCCCGGTCTCCCAAACCTGTACACTCACCCACTTGGCCTGCCACTTAGAACCAAACCCACAATCCATACCTTCCCATCCTCCAGCCTAGACAGCCTAGGGTTCACTCAACGCCCCCCCCACAACCCACCCCCACCCCACACAGGAATTCACTTCTTCCCAGTTGTGCTGGCTGGGCAGAGGGAGCCGGAGGCCGTCCAGGAGCCTCCAGTGGCTGCACGAAAATTTGGAGACATGGCCGCGGTTTTATTGGGGGCACTTGGTGAGCGGTGACAAGTCACCCCAGCACTCCTGATCACCACGCCCCCCCCCCCCCCCGCGCTGATCTAGGATGGGCATTTTTGACCTGAGACTCTCGGGGCTCTGCATCTAGTTGTAGGCGAGGAATTGATCATAGCAAGGCATCTTGGGGAGTTTAGATTTGAGTGTCTGCGCACCTCCCAGCTACGCAACCCACGAAGTAGAAGGCCATGAGAACTGTATATGAACTGGCCCACAAATCCACTGTTGAGAACACTTTGAAGTCAAGCAACTGTGACCGCATCACTCTCCCCTCCCAATCTCCCCGTCTCAACCAGATGCATCAGAAAGAGGCACTTTGATCTTGCAAAGCAGTAATTTCTATTTCTTTATTTTTTTTCCCCCTGTAAAAAGATGATTGGATCGGGGAGAGAATAATATGATTCAGTGGGCACAGAGCTGAGAAGTGCTGGGCCAGCACATCTGTTCTCCTAGGTTTGCAAGGCATTCCTCTTCCGTGTTCCCCCCCTCTCCATTTCCCCCTCCTCACTCCGAGATTCACCTCCACCCCACCCCACGGCAGGAAACTCAGTTTTATAAGTCTTTGACCTAGAGCTACGGAAAGGGAAGGTGAGGAGGGGTGGAAAGGGTTGTCGGGGAAAGCTTGGAACATGCTCTGCTTTAGGTGAAGTGAATAGGAGGACAGGGGCAGATGGAGTTCAGAGAGAAAAACTAATGTCAAACTAGAAAAAAGATCTCTGTGCCTTCCTTCTCCTCCTGCAAACTGGCTGGGTAGGAACCTCTATCATTAGCTCATTCCAGTTGGCTTTTTCCCACCACAAGGATTTACTAAAATAAACCAAAAAAGGTGAAACCTTTTGTGTGTTTTGCCTAATAACCACAAATTGGATTAAGATTTGGGAGAATATCAGTCTTACAAAAACACCAGTTGAACACCTGGGACTTCACATCAAGCTCTCACAGCCTCACACCAAGTTGGATGTCCCAGATCTGCATCTTTGGTGACACTTCCAGGGATGGGGAGGGTTGCCTCTAATGCGTTCTCAGCCTCCGACCTCTTTCATCTTATTGCTACACTCTCTTGTCTAATTGGAATCTCTTTTCTTTGCTCTTTCCAAGACCTAGACAACTGTCTCCAACATTTCAGTGCTGGAGAAACAGAGCAGATAGTTAAACCACTCCTACTGTCTAAGACTAAGTCAGAGTTCTTTGCAGGAGTCTGGTTTGTGCCACACCCTTAGTGAAAGGCTTTGAACCCTAGGGTGCAAACTACCTGAGCTCTGCAGGATATGAACCCCATCACAGACTCCTTCCCTAATTACTGACCTGACTCATTTCAAATCCCGCTTTGGGATGATGGTTTTCTGCCCCAGTTCAGAGTAAAGTCAATATTTCAGGAGCTAAAGAGAAGCTCTGGCCCTTTACTCCTTCTCTTTTTCTTTCCTCTCCCCCTTGTTTTCTCTTTTGTTGCTTTTTCCTTTCTTTTACTCTTCTTTTTATTATTTAAGTTTTGTCTTTCCATTCTAGCTTTCCTTCAACATGTTGTCCTTTCCGCCTCTTCCTTCCCTTATTCTGAAAGATCATAATCCTAGCATCTTTGTCTTGAAGGCTACTAGCTGCCTAGAACCTGATAGAGTTGCAGGCATCACAGGGAGATCTGGCAGCAAAACAGAAGCTGTTCACCTGGGAGCTTATCTATTGGGGGGAGGTTATATGGTTCTTCTTTGTACATAACTTTTCATCCTCTGACTCACTCACTTACTCATTACCCTCTCCCACAGTCTAGTGCACAAGGTGAAATGGGCAGGGGTCATGCATGGAAAGGTGGGAAGAGGAAATCTTAGAAGTTATGAGAGTGATCACTGCCCACTAGCTGGGTGAAATAATGCATCAAATTCTCTAACCAAGACAAATTCTTTCTCTGGACAGACACGGATGAGGTTACTAACAGGGACCTGAGAGTAGCTGAGGAGCACAGAGCTCACTCTTAGGGCAACAATACCTCACCTAGAAGGACATCTTAATGCAGGCATTTTCTTGGAGCAAGTTTGCCAGACAGGCTGGATTTACCATCAGGGGGAAGGGAACAAAATAGTCCAAAAGAAGCTGCCAACATTCCATGGAGAAGAGAAACCAAGATGGGGTGGGGAGGAGTAGGCAGAGGGGATGTTTTCTTGCTCACCTGTCTTTCCTCTCTTTCTGGATCTAGCAGGAGGCCCCCATCTGGGAGTCCCTTCATACCACAGCCACCACTCTCTAGGTTAGTCTTTGCCACTGAAGGGAGGAAAGAGGCTTGAGTTCTAGGATAGAGGAAGAGATTTCAATCATCAAAACTTAATGGAACTTAACTAGAGCCATGCCCGAGTAGGTCATGTGACTCTTAAGAGGCCTCCTAGGTGTGGTCACTTTGATGGCAAGTCTGTCCACCTCCCTAGACTCAGTGGAGCCCTTGTTGGATGCCAGAGACCTCTGTTTTGCCCATGCTCTCTCCCCCCCACCCCACAAAGAAAGTTAAAGAAAGAAAGAAAAAATGAGCCCAAAGTTTTCTGTTTCTATGTTTTGTTTTATTTTCTCTTCCTTCTCAACTCCAGAATTCTCAAGTGTTCAAATTCCCAAGGGCTCTAGCATCTGGGAGTTTTCCCTCTATTGCTTCTCCCCCAACAAATCTGGCTCTGGAGTTCTTAGCTAGTCTAAGAAATCAACAACTGATGAGTACTGAATGGCCTAAAGCCAGTTTCTTATTTGCATTTCAAACTTACCTGAGCTGTAATAATGACAATTAAAATGTTGGGACTAGAATGTTGGGCTTTGAGGAGGAGAAGCACTCTGAGGAGAATGCAGTTTGAAAACATTTGAGGGCCCACCAGAGCTGGAAGCATTACTGCAGTTATTCTAGTAGTCTAGCTTCCTGACTTGAGGAAGCATCCTATCTGAGAGTGGAGTCAGTCTATATGGTACTGGCTATCAGCTATGACATGGACAAATGCCACAGGTGTTGAGAAATTGGTTTTAAATTGAACTGGGAACTCCATGATTTTTTCCATTCTACAAGTGTCATGGGAAGGGTTGGTGGTCCAGAGATGAGGAACAAAAGTTTTTCTGAGATCAAGTGTTTTAATGGTTGAGACATGGAAAGTCTGATTTTTTTCTACAGCAAAACAGCAAAGGCCACTGGAATCAGCAAGAGGTCAGCTTCAAGTGGGTACTTGGGATCCATCAGAGCCAAATTGGAGCTTGGTGGCTTGGTTTTAGTTGATGGATCCCTGCCTGGAAGTGGCTAGTGAGGGTTGTGTCATGGTACTTGTTTCTGTCCAACAGTTCTACTCCTGGCATGGGTGAAGGACTGCAAAAGAACTCCTACTTTTTTTTTTTTTTAATCTCTTTGTAGTGCTCATGTTGAGAAGACCCCCTGTGTGTAACATAGACAGGGATAGTCCTTTTCCCCACACATGTAAGAATTTCAATGCTCTTTTTTTGACTCAGCCCCCTTTTGCCTGAGTCCTCTGCAGGAAGAAAGTCTTGGTGAGAAAATTGTTGGCATGTGTATTTGCATGGTGAGAAGCTGGGGGTCTAGCGATTGTGAATTATTGTTCTAGAGCTAGGAGACCCTGTCAGGTTACATAAGCCCTCTGCTGCCTTGGGTTTCTAATCAGTAAACACTGGTTCTCAATTTTTAGAAGTTGAAGGCAGTATTGATAGAATGAGCTAGTTAGTGAAAAGTATTTAGCCCAGAGCTTGACACTAGTTCTTCATAAGAGGCACAGACCAGAAACAGAGAAGATACAGAACAGAGACTTGGTGGCAAAAAAAGGAGGGCTGGAGAAACAAATACTTATTTTCCTTTTCCTGGATGCAGGAGCCTCTGGGTAGCATTGCTGTCTGCATTTTGTTGTTTTGAGCTGGGTCAAAATGTTCTCATTTTCCAGTGAAGTTAAGCAAGGATGGCCACATTGGGGTAAGTGTTTGCAATGAAACTCCTGACCACCCTAGGCCTCACAGACCTTTTCCCCTCCTGTGTCCCTAGCACTGCAGATACCAAGAGGGATTGGGAATACTTAAAATCCTTAAAATCACGGATGGATTATTTTGTTCTGGGAAGACCTCTATTGGGCTGCATTTGTTGTTTATTCTACTTAGATCCTTGACAAATATGTGAGTTAAAGGAAAACATTTTCTGATTAGTAATATTTTTCTTTGTTCTGGTTTTGGGGGTACTTGACTACAGGCCAGAGTGCAATGTCCTCTGGATCAATTTGAATGTGGTCCACAGTAGGGCACCTCTTCCCCATCTCTTCACTAGGGAAGTTCTGCAATGTTGGTGAAATCTACTGCTCCAGAGATACTCACAAGTGTCTTTTTTTTTTTTTCTTATTGAAATACCATTTTGTTTTAATATTAAATCATTTGAAGGCTTTTTGTCTGGACACAGACTCCTGACATTAACAACCCCCCCTCCCCATTTTAGCATCTACCAGGCTTGGGATGGAGATCATCCAAGAATTCAGGATTACTCTCCATTCCTTTTCATTTGATTTCGTCCAAGAAGATGAATTATGATGCCAAACTAATGAAATCCTCTCACAGCCCAACTTTTGCCCCCCTCAATCACCCTCATCCCAAAGTGCAAAGACCAGCACATATCTAGCCCTCCAGTTCTACTACTTCCATCTATGTACACACAGGATAGAATTTTCTCAGTACCTCCTTGAAGCTGTTCTGGTGAAGAGATATTTTCTGCTCTACTTGCATGATGGATGGACAATTCCATCTCCACTTGCAGAGGAGAGATCCCTAAGAAGGTTGCAGGGGGGCGGGGGTGGCATTTTTAGGTATTTTTAGGTAACATCTGAAAGTCAGACTCTATAATTCTATAAAGGACATTTTGCTTCTTTTTAAATTAGTGACACCTGAAATCCAAACACTTCAGACACCAGAAACCTAATACCTTGAATCATTTGCTTTTAGCTATCAGATCACATGGGCATCCCTATTCCAGGGATCCCTGCTTTCTCAGCCATTCCTCCACTTAGAAATCCAGGCAATCCCATGAGGTGCAAGGGTTTGCAGATTGCAAACTAGGGGAACTGGTGCTTCTCCCCTTCTTCATCCCGCAGAATTTAAGTTATTATATTATATTATATTATATTATATTATATTATATTATATTATATTATATTATATTTTTGAGAGAGATACAGAGAGAGAAGGACACAGAGAGAAATACCAGAGCACTATACAGCTCTGGCTTATGGTGGTGTAGGGTATTGAACCTGGGACTTCAGAGCCTCAGGCATGAGAGTCTTTTTGCATAACCATTATGCTATCTACCCACATCAATCCCATAGAATTTAAACAGTACTTCCTTTCAATGGGAAAGGTCAAAAGACATACTTAACTTTGTTTAGCCTCGCACCTGCAAACCTAGCAGGAAGGGGTAAATGAAGTCACATTTAGAAGGCAAACCTAGAATAGGTAGTAGTTCACCAGTCAGAATGAACTGGAAAAAACTCTCCGCATAGAATTCGTTTGACTCCTGGCGTCTAATTAGAGACAGGCTAGCTGGAAGGTGGAAGTGCATGAAAAAAAAAAAAAAGACAAACCTTATCATTTTTATTTGATTCCACCATTTCTCCACATCCAGCCTACCAGTCCCTGCTGGGTTCCCAAGCTTTGGAAATATCTTGAATTTGCTCAGGTACTGTAGCTCTCCCCAAGGGCAGGCCAGGCAAGGCCTCAAGACTGGGTGTGCTGCTCCTCCTCCTTCTCCTCTTCCTTCTTTTTTTCTGCAACCTCTGTGATTCTGAGCAAAGACAAGACTAGGGGACAGCCAGATTAAGCTTCAGAAAGCTGAGGAGAGCAGGAGGAGGGGAGCTCTGGAGCTGGATAGAGACAGGTGAAAATTGTGGAGATTTTAGTGCAATCTACTGGGGGGCATGTATGACTTTGTGTATGACTTTGACTTTGTGTCTCCACGCATGTGCCTTATTTACATTCATGTTTAGTTTCCATAGTGTAGTGGTTATCACGTTTGCCTCACACTCATGTTTAATTCTAAAAGTGCATATGGGAACACAATTGTAGTAGTGGCACATGGAGCGCATACAGGTGTGCAGTGTAGGTACACATGTGTGCAGCTGGATAGATTTATACTTGGCTCTGTGCACACACACAAAATATAAGTAGAAACCTTGTTACAAGTTTCCTATAGAGGCATGTAGTAATTACTGCATCCACATTAATTTCCAGGTCTACCCGGGTGGCTTCCAAATCCAGTGATTCCAAGTTGGGTTACCCAGAGTTGCCAGGCAACCCCGAGCTTCAGAGGGTCTGGAGTTCTCCTTTCAGCCCGGGGTAAAGAAGGCACACAAAAGGGCTGTGGTCTTCCAGGCGGCCTCAGGAGCGACTTTCAGTGTAGCCCTGATTTTCGAGGCAGACTTGTCTCTGGTGCTCAGCGGGCTAGGCACTGGCACAAGGTTCGCTTCCAGCGAAGGGTGGAAGTGCTGGAGGGGCCGGCACAGAGGAAGGTCAAGGTCCGACTGTGAGAGGTTCCACAGAGCCTGGGGAGCAGGACTTCCTGGCCTCCAGGGTGCTGCTGCTCTGGGGCGTTGCAATGCGCACAAGGCCCCTTTTGTGGCCCGTCCCGCTTCCCGCAGGTCGAGGCCGACTAACAATAGCACAATGTTGCCGCCCGCCTGGCCAGGCTCTCCTGGCTACCCGAGGCCGCCGAAGGCGAGGAAACCGGGTGGCGCTTTTTTATGGCCACGAATATAAAACTGGGCCTTTCTCCCCTTTCGCTCGCCCCCTACTCCAATGCCGATAGAAAGCAGATAAATTTATGAAGGGCGAGCTAAGAGAATAATTACAGGGTGAAGGCCGTTAAATTTTATTTCCAGTCCCAAAGGCAAAACCTGCGATTTTATTGCAAACATCTGGAAGGAGTGAGAAAGGTGGGCACGCTGCTAGTTGAGAAGAAAAACAAAAGATTTTATTTCGCGAAAACAAAAAAACATCATTAAAGAGCCTTTTGCCCCCACGGACTTTTATTTTCTAAAAAAGCGTGAGGAGGTGGTTGAGAAGTCAACGACACACGACTGTCCCAGGGCTCCGGGTGACCCGAGGGAACCCAGGCAACTTGAGGGGCTCTCAAGGAGGTGGCCCATGCGGGGCTGGCGCTGGGCGGGCCTTTCCAGAAATCAGCTGCCTTCTGCGTCCACCCCAGGACTCCAGGCCAGTCATTCCACCCCTTAGCCCGGCGCCATTTGGGCCCGAAATCTGGGGAAAGAAGCAGAAAGTGGGTGCCATGGGACCATATTCCTGCAGTAGTCAATGGCACCAGTGGTTGTGCCTCAGGTTTGTCTGGGCTGTATTGCTCCGTTGCAAAGTTTTAGGAATCCAGTCGCTCTATTGCCAGGGAAACTGAGGCACAAGCCATGAATTTAAATGATACGGTTTAAGGTCATACTGTTTGGAGCTGAACTGAACCTGGTCACTAGGCTCCACATGCGTTGGAGTTCCAGTGGATTTCTCTCCCTTTCTTCCCCATCTTTATATCTACTTGGATCAACGAAATTCGTAGTAATGCCCCCCTTTTCCTACTAGGTGTTCTGTCCAGTACATAAGGGCAGTCTAACATGTCTTGCTGACCAGCAATAAACTTTCAGTTTTATTATTTTATTTCAGTTTAACTTGATTTTCAAATACTCAGAACTACAGAATCAATGTCGTTGGTTGCTTAGTCTTGAGGCACTAGCAGAAGCATATCAGGATGGCATTTGATATGGAAAAAAAAATGGAAAGACACACAGTAATGTGGAGGGTCTTCATTTCTAGCTACTTGTCCCTGTGCTACAGAATTGTGTTGTGCTTTTGAAAAATCAAACTAGGTGAGGTGTCACTGTGTTGATTTCCTCTGCTGGGCTTTCCTTCTGTCAAGGCTAGGCATCTGCTACCTATATTTCTACTCCTGGTCTGTTAAGATTTTCCCCCTTGCCAATTTACAGGTGCTTGAGAGTAGGTGAGGTCTCCAGTTTCTTTTCTGTCAATCAGCTTCAGACCTAAAATAGATTTGAAGAGGACTTACTTAACCAAAGGCAGACTATACTCAGGTACCTACAGCTGGGAAACTTGAGCACTGTTTTGGGAGTTAGCCTCATATATTGGGAACCTGGCTTTTGTACCCAAAGTTTAAAGCAGGGAGGTGCTGAAGTAATGAGAGATTTTTGAAAGCCTTTTGATGTAGTTAGTGGAAGGAAAAACCACAGCATACACCCAGATTTTTATTTTCACTCCCCCACCATCCTCTTCCTTCTCTCCAGTTGCATAAACTTATGCACCTAAATCACGGACATTAAACCCTTCTGTTTAATCTTTCTCCAACCTTCCTCCCTGTCAGCACAAGGTCACACACCATGGATTTCATGCCCCTGGGGTGAAGCTAGGAGCTTAGATTGATCCTTCTATAGCACAAAGAGAACACTTGTATCAATATACATATACATGTATATATATGAATTTATATATGTGAATTGTGTACATATGTACATACATGAACCAGTCTGGATTTATTATGGTCTGACTTATATCAATAACCTACCCCCCAATTGTAGAATATGTGTGTATATGGGCTGGAAGTGGGAGTAACTTATATGCAACCTGAAGGAGGGTTTAGGAGCTCCTGGGAGGGTTCTGTGTGGAGTGCTTGTTTGGGGCTGGGTGTGGATGATTGCCACTGAAAGTATAGCTTATTTCTGTATGCATGAACATCCATGGGTTGCCTGACCTGTGTCTAGATATGTGAGTAGGGGGAGAGGCTGCTACTTTTCCATACAAACCAGATCTGTAAGAGAAGAGGATTCAAGAGGCTCCACTTGGCCTAGTCTTGGCAGGTTCCAGTCACAGGTCAGACCTATTGAGAGGTAACTGAGCTCCTGGCCTGCCTGGTCTCCAGCCTTCTGCGGAAGCCCAGTAGTGGTGTATGTCTGAAGAATTTTTCATGGGAATGGCTCCTGGAAGCAAAATTCGGGTGATGACTGTGGTGTGAGGCCCTGTGCCTGTCTATCAGGCAGAGCTGCAGATTCTGCCCATCAAGCAAAGCAGTGAGAGATGCTGGGTGATTCAGGGGCCCAGTTTCTGGATAACAGTACTCTTAGAGTGTGATCCCCCCCCCCCAAGCCTAAGTAAGACACAGGCTCCTAGAAGGCCTTGGAGGCCAAGCCTGGCTGAATCACACTCAAGCAGCAGCTTCCCCATTACTTCTTCATTTGCTGTGCTGCTACCTAAGTCACTTTCACAAGGAACCTGAATTCAGTGGCCTTCCAATATGACCTTTCCTCTTCCCTGAATAAGCTCAGGGTACAGTCACTGAAGGGCAAGATTACCTTGGGCCCTTGACATTTAGACAGGTAAAGAGGCATATTAGAGGCTCAAAGAGCTGCTTTTGGATGCTGACTCTGCTAGGCACCTGGCTTTAGGCAAGATTTATCTGATAGGCTCCAGTATCTAGAACTTGTACCTTCTTCTTCTTCTAGCGTTTGCCCTTCTTCTGTAGCCAGTCACCTAAAACCTCATGTCTCTTTCTCCCCTCCCCCTTTGCAGAAGTATGGAAGCTTACTAAGCTGTGTGACTAGGCTTGGAAGGACCTACTTCTCACTGGATGGAACTTGCTTTGTGTTAACCTGCACTCACATGCTTCTTCATGTTCCCATAACTTTAATGTGACCTGGACGGGGGGGGGGGGGGGATGCAGCGAGTCAGAATGGCCCAGTTTTAGGTTTTCAATCCTTTAGCAATTTCCAAGGATTAGGCAGTCCTGGAAACTTTTTATAAGGACTAAGGGAGGGTCAGTCAGCAGGCTGGAGAGAACCGAAGTCCAGAGCGGGTTTTGGAAAAGCTCATTCTTCTCTGGTCGAACTCCTGGGTGCCCTGGCTCCAGCCTTCCTCCGTGGGTTCTTCAGAAAGTGTGCCGGGAGGAGACCAACGAAGCTGGGCGCTGTGGGGCAGGCAGGCATTTGCAGCGTGAGGGCCCAGGGGGACCCGCTGCAGAGCAAGCAGAGAGTGAAGCGCCACAGCACCGGCCTCTGGCTTTGTGGGCGCCCACGCCTTCTTCCCCACCCGGTGAAGCAGATCAGTCAGTGAACAGAACTCCCAGGCCCTGGTTAGTAAAGGGGCTATTTATACTTTCAAAATGTTTTTCCCTTTCGCTTTGGTAAAATCAGCGATTTTTAGAAACCGTTGGACAGAAAAACAAGAACCTGGGAAGGCGAAATCCGGGCAGAACCCGCAGGTCTCACATTATTGGGGGGAGGAAGGTGTGAGGGACGCAGTAGCGAGATCCTCAGGGTTGTTTCCTGGAGCTTTGGGACAGGTTGACATTTTTATGAGGTCCCCTACCCTCATCCCCCCCCCACCCCCCCACCCCCCCCCCCCCCGTCCCCTCTGCATTGCAAAGGACTGGGAGACCTTGCGGACCAGGGAGGAAAAGGTGGGATTTGGGACTCGCAGAAGAGGTTTGTCTGGCTGGGACCAGACCTAGACTTTCAATTCACCTCCCTTCCCCGACAAGAAAGCCTGGGGACCCGGGCAGCCAGGGGTTAAAGTTGGCCCAAGAGCATCCCGGGGACAGCCGGTCTTGGCCTGGGCCTCAGTCTCTCCCCTCGCCCCATTGGCCGGCTCCCTGTGGCTTTCTCCTGTTCCCTCGTCGCCATTGGTCGGGGGCTGGCTTTTTTCCCCCCCTCAGTCAGTCTCTTCCTCCCCCCTCCCTCTCCCTCGCCCCTCGGACGGGAGCGCTCCACTGGCCCCCGGCTTCTCGGGAAAGGAGGAATTTAGGGAAGAAAAAAAAAGTTTCCCAGCAGTTCGCATCAGGGGAAGGACGGGGAGCTGAGAGAGGAAGAGGGAGAGGGAGGAGAGGAAAGGAGAGGGAGGAGAAGGAGGGTGAAAGAGAATTAAAAAACAAAAAAAGATGAGGTCCACTCGGTGCAGCCTGTGAGCGCCTGCCTGGGTGGGTGGGTGTGAAGCAGGACGCGGGCGCTCGTGCAGCGAGCGGGCGGCGCTGCAGACACTAGTTCTAGCGGCCCGGGCAGCTCGGGGAGCGGAGCCCAGCCGGCGGCGGAGGGCGGGGAGGGCGCAGCGGGAGGGTGGGGAGGACCCGAGGGGCCGCCGCGTCAGACTCGGCCGCTGCGCCGCAGTCTCTCCCGGGCCGGGCCCGGCGGGCGCTAGGAGCCAGAAGGCTTGAGCTGCTCCCGGGGCAGCGGGGGCTAGCGGGGTTCAGGGTTCGGGCGGCTAAAATGAGTGAAAGGAGAAGATCTGCAGTCGCCCTGAGCTCGAGAGCACATGCCTTCTCCGTTGAAGCCTTAATCGGCTCGAATAAGAAGCGAAAACTGCGAGACTGGGAGAAGAAGGGACTGGACCTGTCCATGGAGGCGCTGAGCCCCGCGGGCCCCCTCGGAGACGCTGAGGACGCGGTCGCTCACGGCCTAGAGCCCCACCCGGGTGAGTGCTTGCAGGAGGCGAGGTGCAGGAGGGAATGCTGGAGGGCAAAGTGAGGGGCGGCGGGGCCCAGGCAGCCAACGCCTAGCCGAACTCCAGCGTGGATTACTGGTTCTTTGCGCAAAACTCTGGAACCTTCCTCCCTGCTCCACAATTCGCCGTAACCATTGGGGGGTGTGTGTGTGCTGCCCTCAGTCTAGCCCTTTCTTCGCCAACTTCAAACAAGTAACCTTCGTACTTTCACTCCCGCCCTCTATCATTTCCGAGCAGATCGACTGTGCTGGCTCATCTCTACTGAGGGTAGGGGACACAGGCCTTGGAGGCTCGGAGGGGCGCGCGCAGGGAAGTAGGAGGTGGGGCTAAGGAGAATTGTGGCTCCCTTCTGAGAGCGCCCACAGGCTGGTGCACAGAAGTTTCTACTGGGCAACCCAGACTTCGGGAAAATGCCCAGTTTATCCAATTTATTGTTCAGTCTTCACCCTGCCCCCCCCCCCATGTTCAAGAACTCAAATTGTGTTTCCTATATTCTCCACTCTGAGGGCGCATATTTTTCTGTGTACTTCTTTGGTGTCTGGGAAAAGAGGAATGATTGCTTGAACCGTTTCACACTCTGGGTCTGCATCCCTGAGTACATTTTTTTTTTTTTGACGGTGGTTGGGGGGGGCATTGCGATTAATTTGTGTTTGGGATCAACGCAAGTCCTATGCACACAATGCTTAAAACTAGAGACAGTATCAATGCCCGTACTTTAACAGAACCCTAGCAGCGGGGGGAACAATTAAGCATTTTGTAGTAAGTGCCAAGATTTCAACTGTGCAAAACAGCCTGGGGAGCAGCTGTTATCAGAAGAATTTTGCGGCGCACACACATACACGCACAGCTTATAGCTGGGTTAGCGCCTATGAAACGTTCAAGACTAAACTTCTAAAATCCTTCTGGACAAGCTAGGGTCAGGAAGGAAAGCTGGGCCAATGCCCCCCCCCCCCCCCCATGTGGCAGCCTGGAGGCTGGGGACAGAACTTGAGGCCCAGGAACCTAGAGGCTGGAAAGCTGGCCAGCACAGGGACAGCTGTCGCTTACATTTTCTCTTTCAGCAGTGACAGTTCAATTTCCATGCTCCTGAGGCTAATAATAACGCGATTAGTGGGTGACCTGCAGAGAGAGGGTTTTTATGAATTCTCCGTGTTCCTGTGGCCCGTTACGGTATTTGGGTTTAGTGCTTGGGAATTATTTTTATTAGTCGACGAAAAGAAAATTAAGAGGAGATTTATTCTGGCAGATCAAGGTCTCCCTTGTATTTGGTAGTGGGTGTCTGTCCAAGAGGACCCTGTGTGGGCAATTCCATGAAAGAACCCATGGCTGATATGTGCTTCCCATCTCCAGCAGGTCCTGTTTTCTTATCAGTGTACTAGTCACGACCTTCCTCACCCTCTATACAGTCTCTCACACATTCTTTCAGGCCTTATGACAACTTACTGTTTGGGAAAGTTATTGATTTCTCTGAAGTAGGAAAGGCAGAAATTTTTTAACTATTCATGGCTGTGTGCAGATGCCGGTTAGCAGATCTTTTTCTCTAGGAAGGAGGCAGATATTTTTCTCTAGGGAGGGAGATCAGTTCACCTGGAGCTAGCTTAGGGTTACATATTCAAAATAAGCCAACACAGTCCTAAGGAGAGACTTGACTGATTTTTCTTTTTTCTGCTGTCCTCAGTCACAGTGAGGAGATCAAAGTAGCAATGGTGTAGAGCAAGGTGAGGCCAGTCTAAGGATGTGAAGCAAGAACCTGGTGTCCAGAATGCTGGCTCCTAGCCTCTCCCACCGGGGGACAAAGGGAGATGACCCAATATTATATAGAAAATTTCTGTAATGGAGAGTACAGTTAACCTATTTTCATTGGCCTTTTCACTTTTTTTTTTTTTAAAAAAACTAATGTGAAGAAAAGGGAAGCTATGAGCACTTGTCTTAGCAAGTGTGTGTGTGTGTGTGTATGTGTTGGGGAAGGGTGTCTCCAAGTCAGAATTCCTGCAGTGGCCAAGTTCTCTTAGGAATCAAACACACGATGGGAAAAGAGAGGGAAAAAAGAGAAGAAAAAAATGAGGTGGTGGGGAGGTTGTGCAGTTCTCTGACCTAGAAGGCAGAACTGCAACCTGTGAGCTGGGGTGGTAGCAGAAGGAGAGGCCTGGGCTTGGAGTCCCCTGTAGGCCTTTCCTCCTTTTTTTCTCTGCAAAACAGCGTCCTGACCTCTCACACAAGGTGCCACATATTAAAGTCAGGAGAGACATCTTGGTGCCCAGGACTGTGTCCATACCCAGATGGGCTTCGTCCATCTGTTTAATTTTTCTTGTCCCACTTATCTGCGAGAAGATTGGATCAGCTGCGCTTCGATTTCCTGCCCCAAGTCAATTAGAAATCAAGAAAGGGGGTAAAATAATTCCAACCAACGAAACTCAAACTGCCACGGGCCTGTTTTGAGAGCAGTCAACAAATATAGACACACGCACAAGACACCCGCCTAGAGGGACTGCTTTGATTATTTGGCTGCCCCCTCTGAGGGCGGTGGCCCCTATTCCCAGCCCCTCTCGTTGTTAGTCCAAATTTCCAAATCCCGGCACCGTCAGTCGGTCGGAGGGCGCATTTGTAATGCTTTGCTTCTTCGCAGCCCATTTTCCTTTTCCCCGGGCAGAGATGGCTTTCGCTGCCTTGGGCGCTGGCAGTTCTGGGGGCGCCTATCTGCAGCGGCTGGGGGTTGGAGGGACCGACGTGTTCGCTCTGGGCACTCACACACATCAGATGACACACAGTAGGTATCTCAGAAAATGCCCACCGAGCCTGGAAGCTCCCAATACCCCGCAAAGTCGTGGAGAAGGGCATGTGGGTGTCTCGCTTAGCCCGCTTAGCCCGCCTTCCAGCACCGCCCGGTGTTGGGAGAAGCCTCATGATTGGGAGGGTCTCCAAGGCCCTGTTTGGAGGCCCGAGCCATCTCGTCCGGGACTCCGGCCGTGCTGGAAAGCAGGAAACTGCGGGGCCCTCCCAGTCCGGTGAAATCGGCTCCAGTACTGGGACCCAAAGCCTAGCTCCATGTGGCTGTTTCAAGCCCGGGTTTGGGCCTTTCCGCCCAGTGCTGCCCAGAGCAGCCTGGCCCGGGGCTCCTGCAGAGCCAAGTAATTCAAACCGTATGCTGAGGGATTTTCCGCTGTAGGGCTCGCGGTTCTGAGCCTCGCAACCCTCCCGCTCCGCGGACCCGAGGCTGTGGCAGCAACCCGCGGTGGGCACACGACTCGGGCACAGTCTGCGGCGCGCTCCGGCTGTCCATTCGCGCCTCGGAAGAATCCCTAGAAGAAAGGAAGAAAAGAAAGCGGCTAGTCTTTCTTTCGAAGGATCGAGGCCCGCCGGGTTCCACGAATTCTTCTGCCCCTTTAGGCTTTGTGTGCTCAGATCTGAATCCTGGCATTACCCCTCTACGCGTCCCCGGCCCCCCAAAGGGAAACAGTGAAAGCATAGGAAATGACTGTGCACTGACATTTAACTCAGGCAACACCCAGAGTTGGAAGGCGATGGGGAGATGTGCTTGTGCGCGGCCAGCCGCAGCCAGGGCGCTCGGATGGTGGCTGGGCTGGGGCATGAGACATGAGGGTCGGGGCACAACTCTGGGTGGGAAGCTCTATCCCCTTGGTGCTGCATGCTCTCCCCGAACCCGCGCCGGTCTCCAGGGTGGTAGGCGTGGATCGCGCGGATGTTCGCAAAGCACACGGATGCCAGGCCCAAACGGTCATGTAGCGTGGCTGCCCCTTGGGTAAGTGGCCTTGCATGAAGAGGGGGGAGTGGATCTGACCCTTGAAGGTCAGTGAGGGTGACTTCTCTCTCGCTGACCACTACGAAACTTCTTTTACTTGTGCGGGTTGGAGGACCACTAAGTCACAGGCTCTAGGGACGTGTCATGCATTGAGCACCTGGGCTGTGGGAGGGAGGTGGAGGTTTTTCTGTGCAAAACTCTTTCCCCGGTGTGGCCGCGCTGTGGGAACCCTTCCGAGGCAGGGGATAAAACTCCCTCCCCGCTTTTGTATCACTTCTTCTCAGGGGGTCTACATGCCTAAGTGGCTTGTACTTTCTTCTTTTCTGTCCTTACTGTTTTCCAATAAATGAGCATCTTCCTGAAACAAACAAACAAACAAAACAAAAGTTCCCTCCCACTTCCTCCCTTACAAAGATCTAAATGTTGGAAGGCAATAGGGGAGAGCGGAGCGCAGAGAACGTGGAGGTCCAGAGTTTGGACTGTGGTGGGAGGTTGGTGTGATATGTTGTGGTTTGTGCCTCTGCAGGCCTCGCTCCCTGCGGGTGGGCACTTCAGATGTCCTTGTGAGGCTCCTGGAAGGCAGGTAGCCAGCGATCAATCCTGTGGGGACAGTTGGGGTTGCACTTGACCCAGCAAGTCCCCAGTGGACTCCACTGCCCTCTTCTCCCAGAGACCTGCTCTATCTGCAGGAGCCTAAAGTTGTGGCAAAGGCTTCATAGACTGACCAACTCACGACCTAAGGGGTGTAGTGGCTGAGAGTTTGTGCCCCCCCATGCTGTTCCTTACTGAACATTTTAGTTGGATTAAGAAGTATTTACTTTGGGGTTCTTGGTTTTATAAGTTGAAGTTCCAGAAAGAAAAGGGAAATTAAAACATTTTTAAAATCAGCGGAATTCGAACCGAAACTATATTGACAAGTAGTCGCTGATTTTTTTTTCTTGACCCCTCCAGCCATTTTAAATGGAATCCGAAACATCTGTTGTTACTTATTTGTTTGTTTGCTTGTTTAAAATCTCTTTAATCACAATACGTGGATCTCAAGGAGTGAGTGAAGAATGACATGAAATTCCTAACCAGGGAGCTAAAATGCAAACGATTGGGTATTGGTGGTTTGACTGCCTCCATTTATCTGGATAATTTCCTGTGTGCATGTGGAGTTTAATGGAAAACAAGTCCCTCATCATTACTCTTTCCTAGTGGGCTACAAGGAGAGAGGGACAAATGCATTTTGGCTCAGAAGACTGAAACATTTTGTTCACCCAAACCTCTCCAAGGACATTGATACTATTAAAGAGTGAAGCAGTCCAGGTCCTTCACAATTTTTTTTCACAGTTGCCAAAACATAGAATATTATTATGATGAGAGCACTCTTTAGAGATACTGAGTATGGACTCTGGTAGAGATTTATTTCTCAATCTCTAGGGAAGAATGACTACTTAAATCTGTAAGATTTTGCTCTAGTTGATTGTAAATTAATACAAAGCAAGGATGAATTCTCTTTCCTTTCTGAAAATGTAGATAAATCTTATCTGGGGGTTGGTAGTAGTGTGATGGGTTATAGCTTTTTTATCCCCCAAATGACAATGTTCCTCACCAGAAGAGCATATTTAAATAATTTTTTCCTTCTAGTTTGGAATTTGGGGCATATTCTTCCACAGGTGAAAGCAGGGAACTGGTAAAATGAGGAATCCTTTCCCCTTCTGTCACCCATCTTTACAGTTTAATTTTTTGCTTGAAGAGCTTCACTCTTTCTTTTTTCTAGTTAGTGCAGAATCTTATGAGGGCATGACTGAGATACTCAGCATCTACACTGGAAACAGCAGTTAGAACATTTATAAATTATGGCAAGGATAATCATTAGTTAATTTAAGGAATCCCTCTCTCTAAGTTTTGGGGTGGTGGGAGGTATGATTCAGCAGGATGGAAGATGAAAAGGAAAGAAGTAGGGAACTTCAGCAACTGGTGAGGACAAATCAACATTTATTCAGTGCCACTAATGGCTTCACTTGAAGGCAGGGCATTTTGCTGACTTGCAAACTGATGAGCTTTTGACGCTCAAAATGAAAATAGGCCTGTCAAGCAGTACTATTTTAGGTGTTGGTGTTTTCATTTAATCCTCAAACTAATTGATGACTAGACCAATGTATAAAGCATGAGAAGAAGAGAGACTCTACAGAGGCAGAATGTATAGATTTCTACAGCTAGGTTTCAAACCCCAGGGAGAGATACCTGCTCTTAATGGTATCCCCATTTTTTTTTTTTTTTTTGCAGTTCTAACTCATGTGTAGATTTCAGTATGTTTGGAGAGTGAACATTCTAACTAAATTTAACATTTCATTTTATGAGTAACACCATCTTCATTTTTAGATGGGCAAAGTGCTGCTTTGTATTCTGAAGAGTAATTCTGGTGTCCTTTTGTGCAGACAGTTAAGTTAGGTTCCAATAGTGATGATAATGATTAATAACAATAATGAGGGAAACACTGAGATTTGGAAAAGTAACTTAAGATCATAAGCAAAAATTTCTCCCCAACTTGTCCTCTTAGAATTATTATTATTTTTTTTACTATACACTTCCCATGATTTAAATAAACTTGCTATTTCCAAATTGCTATGGACTTTAAAGCATTAAAATAAAAAATCATAATGTGGAATTACACAAATAATATCAGAATCTAACTTTAAAAATTTTATTTAAAAATTAAGGATTGCAGAAAGCAATTGAGTTCTCTCTAAAAGTTCTCTCTAAATTGAGTTTCTCTCTTAGAAATCATTGATAGGTATGTAAAGGGAACCTGGGGATACTGTTTTCAATAGGGTTACCTAAAATCCTTTTAATATACTTTGTGTCTTCTTTATTATCCCAAGTCCCCTAATGTATTTACAAAGCCCCAGACAGGGGCCCTGAAAGTGGCCAGTCATTCCTCTTACTTTTCTTACTTTCTCTTCCTCCACTCATCGCTCTTCACCCAGATACCCTGTTGCTTTCCTCCAGTCCCCAACATGCCTTGAAAACACATATCTCCCCCTTCTCTCAACAAGTTTCAGAGACATTTCACTGGGAAAGGAGTCGGGATTGCATTTCTTTCTGTGAAACGGTTCCTGGGGACTGGGGACAGGTCTGGGGCTGCCGGGTGACATTTCACAAGTTGGGTCGCCGCTAAGTCTGCCGTGCTCGGCTCCTTGCCCAGGCCTCAGTGGCCTAGCAGACGGGAGAGGTGTCTGTTCCGGACTGGCCAGAGCTCCAGCTCCAGCTCTCGCTCCCCAGTAGGCAGGCAGCCTGGCAAGTTTGCCAGGCTGCTTGCGCCTGGGTTTTCTTAGGGCTCTTGGAACCAGTGGCTCCAAAATCCTGATGGATGGTTTGTGCTTTTTTCAACATTAATTGCATCCTGGAAAAATGAGGGGACTTTGTAGCTAATCGGGGGAGGCCTTGGTAAATGACAGCCTTTACGCCCAAATAAATTAGGAGGAAAAAAAAAAAAATCAAGATCCTTCAAACAAATGAAACCCAGGGATCTTACACCTCACTCCCTGAGGGTAGTTTTGAGTTTTTGCTTTCATCAGATTGAACAAATTTCCGAGGAATCAAACCGACTTCAAACATCAGCTATTAGAAACCAAAAATCCCTGGGTCTGAATAATTTGAAGCCCTAAACATTTCCAAATGGGCATTTCTAGGGTCAGTAAATATCACAGTCCTTTAAAAAGGGAAGTTGATCTATTGGTTGAAGATGCTGTGTGTCCCTGGGTGCCTAAGAAGGTCGGATCTTAACAGCAGAGATGGGGGGTGGGGGGAAAGAACCTGTGTTGCTCACCAAGACAAAGGCTGCAGACAGTTGTCTTTCATGCAATTCTTGGAGATAAAAGCTATAGGGTAGTAGGGCTGGGGAGGCAGGCTCCCAGGTTCAATCTTCAGCACCACCATAAGTCAGAGCTGAGTAGTACTCTGGACAAACCAAAATAAAATACTAATAAACAAACTAACAAATAAATCCAAATTTACAAAGTAGATTGAGATATGGTTTCCCTTCTAGAACAGTGTTAGCTGAGATGGAAGTCCTGGGTGGGAAAATCCTCACTCCAAAAGCTATTTCCACATAAGGCTTCCTGGTCCACAGTTTTATAATTTTTGAGCTAGGTGACTTGGTTTGTTAGGAGCTTCTGTTTTCTGTTAGTTTGTTTTCCCCAGAGCACTTCTCAGCTCTGGCTTATAATGGTGCTGGAGACTGAACCCAGGAGCCTCACTTATGAAAGTCTTTTGTAAAACTATTGCATTGCTTTCAGGGCCCAGGAGCTTCTGTTCTAGATTCTGAAGAACTAAATTTCACAGCAGAGAGGGGCAAGCATTTATACCAATAAGTATGAACAAAGCGGTGCTTTTCCTGAGTTTGAAAAATCTTCAGTTCAAAAGCCTATTACTTTGATTTATTTTTATAGCAACTAGCAAATATCTGTATACTTATATATATGTATACATACACAAATGCATATATATGTAAATATATTATGTGCCTATGTAATGTTCAAGAAAAAAGGAATGGGTAGCAAATCTATCATATTGTAAGCTTGCAAAGTACTGAATTGTAAAATACTTCAAAGAATCTCATTTCTTTCTGTGCATATTTGTGAATCTTTACTACAAAAATTATAGCACAGACTCTCAGATTCTAAGTTATATCCTTGAATCATGGCAGGGAGGAATACACTAGCTTAAATTAGACAGAGATTCCACTACTAACTTTGTCATTAATGTTGGAAGCAGGGATGTTTGCTTTAAAGGTAGATGTATAAACAGTGGGGGGAAAATGGTTTAAATCTTTTTTCACAGTTACTGATGAGGCATCAGTTCCTGGTTTGTGAAATGAGGGGGAGTGACTCAAGTGACCCAGGAGACTCAGTTAGCTATAAGATTCTGTGACCCTGTTAACCTCTGCTATTAATATTAATATTTTTCTCCTAATGTACCTTGGCCGGTTCCCGACTTATCCTTTACTTTATTGGAATGAGGGGAGTTTTACTGCTGTTGTAGAAAGCAAGAGTAATAACAATGTAAGTCAAAAAAAGTTTTTTTACAGCTAGAATTAAGAACTTTCATAAAGCTCTTGAAAAGTTTTTAGATTAATATCACATGTTCAGAAGTCCTGGATTAGTGATTTCTAGTTTGCTCTGTTTGATATGACCTGTTGTTGCTTATATAAATGGCTCAGTTCTCTCTTGCCAAAAGATTTCTGTGGCATTAAATTTATGAATTTAAATGAAATACAAGTTATTTATGTTTTAGACATTTTTTTCCTGCCTTTCTCAGAAAGAATGTGAAAAACGATGCATTTGAAAAATGAACATGCAGAGAAGTAACTTTTTGATGGTAAAGTGAATTGGTGGGTCCTGCCTAAAAGAAAATCCAGATTGTTCCTCATTACTATTTGAACTTGGTGGAAAGCACTGTTAACTATTTTCCATGTCTAGTCTGCTAAGCCGAGATCTTGATCTGGCAGAGATGTGAGAATGCTTAAAAGGATGACTTAGTAACAGGCAAAACGCTTGTCAACAAGATAGATCAGAAGACAGCTTAGCATTCAAGACCTCTATTCATAGCTGCTGAACTTGAGGGCAGGGTCAGACAAAATACTTAGGCCAGCACACACCTAGGAGGGATTCTCATATTTCTATCTTGTGAGACTTTATTTCTTTGTAGGTGTCTACAGCTGGGCTTCAAATCTCAGTGACAGATCCTCGCTCTTAGTTGTACCCCTGTTTTCTGAAGCTCCAGCCCCTATGTAGATTTTTGTCTTTATTAGTTAGTGGATTTGCAGGTTATCTTTTATCATTATTACTTAGAAATTCCCTGGACAGCCAACCTCACCAGTGTGTCTGGAGCTCTGATTCCCCAGAACTCCAACCCACTAGGGAAAAAGACAGACTGGGAGGATGGATCGACCTGTTAATGCCCATGTTCAGCTGGGAAGCAATTACAGAAGCCAGACCTTCCACCTTCTGCATCCCATAATGACCTTGGTTCCATACTCCCAGGGGGTTAAAGAACAGAAAAGCTGGGAGAGTAAGGCAGTAGCACAGCAGATTAAGTGCAGGTGGCACAAAGATCCTGGTTTGAGCCCCTGGGTCCCCAGCTGTAGTGGAGTCACTTCATAGGTGGTGAAGCAGGTCTGCAAATATCTTTTTTTTTTTTTTTTTTTTTTTTGCTTCCAGGGTTATTGCTGAGGCTCAGTGCCTGCACCGTGAATCCACTGTTCCTGGAGGCCTTCCCCTCCCCTTTGTTGCCTTTGTTGTTGTAGCCTTGTTGCAGTTATTATTGCTGTTGATGTTGTTCGTTGTTGGATAGGACAGAGAGAAATGGAGAGAGGAGGTGAAGACAGAGAGGGGGAGAGAAAGATAGACACTTGCAGACCTGCTTCACTGCCTGTGAAGTGACTTCCCTGTAGGTGGGGAGCTGGGGGTTCGAACCAGGGTCCCTACACCGGTCCCTGTGCTTTGTACCAAGTGTGCTTAACCCACTGTGCCTCAGCCCGACCCCCAGGTATCTATCTTTCTCTCCCCTTCTATGCCTTCCCCTCCTGTCTCCATTTCTCTCTGTCCTATCCATCAACGACAACATCAATAACAACAATAATAACTACAACAATAAAACAACAAGGGCAACGAAAGGGAATGAATAAATAAATAAAAATTCTTTAAAAAAAGAATAAGAAAGCTATCAAGGGAGGGGATGGGATACAGAGTTCTGGTGGTGGGAATTGTGTGGAGTTTTACCCCTCTTATCCTATGGTTTTGTCAGTGTTCCCTTCTTAAAAAAAAAAAAGAAAAAGAAATTTTGCATGAGACAAGGATCTTGTTATCATTACTTTTGCATCTCTAGAATCTAGCACAAGTGACTGGCACAGAGCAAATAGTAAGTAAAAGGTCAACACAATGAGAACAATGATAACACAATATAATATTAATTGCTTCTGTGTACCATGTTATAGTACTATGCTAAAATGTTTTCCATGTATGTACTGTATTTAAATACCTATGTATGTATTCTAAAATACTGCTATGAGACGTTCATTTTTATTATCTTGTCATTTCTATTTGGTTGGGTGAATGAATGATGGAATACTGCCAATTAAAAGCTGAGGTTTAGGGGGCTGGGTGGTAGTGCAGTGGATTAAGTGCACATGGCACGAAGCTCAAGGACCGGCATAAGGATCTGGGTTCGAGCCTCCGGCTCCCCAACTGCAGGAGGGTCTCTTCACAAGTGGTGAAGCAGGACTGCAGGTGTCTTTCCTTCTCTTTCAAATTCTCTCTGTCCTATCCAACAACAATAACAACGATAAACAACAAGGGCAACAAAAGGGAACAAATATCTTCCAGGAGCAGTGGATATGTAGTGCAAGTACTGAGCCCCAGCAATAACCCCAGAGGCAACAAACAAACAAAAACTCAGGTTCTAGCCTGGGTAATGCTGTGCCTGGATGAGTACATACATCACCACGTGCAAGGACCTGGGTTCAAACCCCTATTCCCTACCTGCAGTGGAAGGGAGGGTAGCCTCAGGAGTGGTGAAGCAAATATGCAGGTGTTTCTCTATTTCTGCTTTTCTCTTTCCTTTCCCCCCCCTCTCAATTTCTCTCTGTCCCATCAAATTAATAAAAAAGAAAGAAAGAAAAGAAAGAAGTATTAGGCTTTGGGGATCGTAGATTTATCTTGAATACACCTAGCCCCAGCAATAACCCTGGTGGCAATTTAAAACAAACAAACAAACAACAACATCAACAAAAAGAGGGGCTGGTTGAGCTCATATGTTACAATGCACAAGGACCCAGTCTCCGGTCCCCACCTGTAGGAGGAAGCTTTGCAAGTGGTGAAGCAGTGATTCAGGTGTCTTTTTGTCTCCCTCCCTCTCTATCTCCCCCTTCCCTCTCAATTTCTGGCTATCTATAACCAATAAGTAAATAAAGAAAAAATAAAAAAATAACAAAAAGTAAAAAATAAAAACTTCTTGTGACCCAGGAGGGGACACAATGCTAAAGCTTTGCACTTAGAAGCATGAGGTTCTCCTTCTTCTTTTTTTAAAAACATTTTTGTATTTATTTATTTATTTTCCCTTTTGCTGCCCTTTTTTATTGTTGTTGTAGTTATTATTGTTGTTGTTGATGTTGTCATTGTTGGATAGGACAGAGAGAAATGGAGAGAGGTGGGGAAGACAGAGGGGGAGAGAAAGATAGACACCTGCAGACTTGCTTCACTGCTGGTGAAGTGACTCCCCTGCAGGTGGGAGCCGGGGCCTTGAACCGGGATCCTTATGCAGGTTTTGTACCCACAGCACATGAGCTTAACCCACTGTTACCACCTGACTCCCTTTCTTTCTTTCTTTCTTTCTTTCTTTCTTTCTTTCTTTCTTTCTTTCTTTCTTTCTTTTTTTTTCCGCACCAGTATTATCTCTGTGACTCAGCATTGACACTACGAATTCATCACTCCTGGCAGCCATTTTTTTCTTTTTCTCTTTTTATATTTTTTTGGGTAGGACAGAAAGAAATTGAGAGAGGAGGGGTAGAGAGGGAGAGAGAAAGACATCTACACCAGCTTCACCTCTCATCAAGTGTGCTCCCTGCAGGTGGGAAGTAGGGGCTTGAACCTGGGTCCTTGCACATGGTAATATGTGCACATAACTGGGTGTACCACTACCTGGCCCCCAGAAGCATCAAGTTCTGAGTTTGATTCCCTGACATCCTATCCCACAGTGAGGCCCTGTTCTTGTTCTCTCTCTCTTGTTAACAAATACGTAATTTCTTTATACTGTTGTGCCAGTCCCTGTTCAGGCGCCAGATGCCGGGCTAGCTTTGCGGGCGGGAGACAGATGACCAGGAACTCATGGCTGAGCTGGGAATGCAGTTCAGTCTTTATTGATGAACGAGAATGCAGTGCAATCAATCTAATCTCTATTCATTAAAAAATCCTGTCCTTTATATCTCCTGAGGCGGAAGTGTCAGGCTGGAAGAGGAAGTACGTAGGATAGGGGGTGGGAAGAAGGAAAAAGCCCACGAACCAGTGAGGATTAAACGGTGGAAAACAAGATGTGACTAGGAGAGGGGGGCGGAGTGGAAAAAGAGCACAAACCAGTGGGGATTAAACCAGTGTGGGTCTCAAACAAAACGATGATTATTTAAATAGACCACAGCGTTAAGCAATGCAAGTGAAGCTAACGTGATGATCAAAATAGAAGGGTTTTTAGAAGCAGAATTAAAAGCAGACCAACACTGTTGCAAATTGTGATCTCTCTCTCCCCCCCTTCTACTGTTCCTGTTCTTTGCTTTAAATAGGATGCTTGGGACTTGGAGTGGGATCTCCACTAATAGTCTTTGCTTAGTAACATAGTACAGAATCTTAGTATGCATGTCTAATGAAGTCAAATGGAACTTTGAGAACTGTTGCTATTCAGGGATTTTTGACCCAGGGCTGGAACCTGCGTCACATACATGACAAAGCTGGTGCACTGTCAGGTGAGCTATCTTGCCATGCCTCACTTTTATTTTTTATTTTATTTTTAATCACCATTAGGGCTATTGCTGGGGCTTAGTGCCTGCATGATGAATCTACCATCCCCAGAGTCCATGCTCCCTCTCTATACTATTCGATAGGATAGAGATAAATTGAGAAGGATGAAGGGGAAAAAGAGGAAAAGAGAAATTTCTCTCTCTCTTTTTTGCTTCACTGCTAATAAAGCTTCTCCCTTGCAGATGGGGACTGGAGACATGAGACCAGGTCCTTGTGCATAGTGATATGTATACTCAACCAGGTGAACCACCACCTGCTTCCTCCCTCTTGCCCTTGTTTTTAGAAAAATTTTCTTTTTGGTGGACTGGTAGGAAAAACAATGAATAAAGTGCTTCACTGGAAAGCAGACAGTCTTGTGTTTAATCCCCAATATCACATGTGGCAGAGTGATGCTTTGGATTTCTCTCTCTCCTCCTCTTTCATCAATAAATAAGTCATTAAAAAAGAACTTAAAAGTAGTCATTTACTTTTGTAAAAGACAAGACAATAGCACTGCTCAGTTTTGGCCTATAGTGACTCTAAGGCCTTTGATTGGCAAATCCTATGCTCTAAGGTGTTGAGGTATCTCCCCAGCCCTATATTTGATCTTTTCTCAGGCTAGCATTGTAGTACTCTCTGATGACGCTGGGCATCGACAATAAGTCATAGCTCTCAGTCAGCAATGTGATCATAAGGGGAATTAAACCATACTGTGGTTCTTCTCTATGTTCTGTAGCTGCTGTCAAAGAGAAAGATATTGGAGCCAGGTGGTGGTGCACTTGGTTGAGTACACATGCTACAATGCATAAGGACCCAGGTTCAAGCCCCTGGTCCCTGCCTGTAGGGGGAAAGCTTTGTGAGTGGTAAAGCAATGTTAGCTCTGTCTTTCTGTCTCTATCCCTCTCTCTAATCTCCTTCTCTCTCAATTTCTGTCTGTCTCTATCAAAAGAAGATAATAAAAAAATTTAAAAAAATGAGAAATCAGTGCTTTGGGAGGTGGCACAGTGGCCAAGGCACTGGACTCTCAAGCATGAGGTCCTGAGTTTGATCCCCGGCAGCACATGTACTGGAGTGGTCTGGTTCTTTCTCTCTCTCTCCTATCTTTCTAATAAATAAAATTTAAAAAAACATGAGAAATCACAATCCTGTCCCTGTCCCATCCCTGTCCTGTCCCTGTCATCCAGCAACTAATTTTGCTACAGTGCTTTAAACATTCTTCATGTCTACTGTGCTTTCAGCTATGTCCCTTAATGATGAGAACCCACCCAATATAATCATGCTGTTTTTCACTTTAAATTAAGAATTCTAAAAATGAAACAAGCTAAGGGCTGGAGAGACAACATAATGATTATACAAAATATACAAAAGACTTTCTTTTTTTATGTTACTCTGAAAAACAACATATTTTTTAAATTAATTAATTAACTTACTGCTCTTGTTTTATTGTTGTAGTTATTATCGTTGTTGTTGCTGATGTCGTCATTGTTGGATAGGACAGAGAGAAATGGAGAGAGGAGGGGAAGACAGAGAAGGGGAAAGAAAGATAGACACCTGCAGACCTGCTTCACCACTTGTGAAGTGACTCCCCTGCAGGTGCGGAGTCAGGGGCTTGAACTGGGATCCTTACTCCGGTCCTTGTGCTTTGTGCCACCTGCACTTAACCTGCTGTGCTACCGCCCGACTCCCATACAAAGGACTTTCATACCTGAGGCTCAGAGGTCCCAGGTTCAAGCCTCAGCTCCACCATAAGCCAGAGCTGAATAGTGCCGTCATTTTTTTCCTCTCTTTCTTTCTTCTTCCCCTTCCTTCTTCTTCCTCTCCCCCTTCAATATTTCTTCTGTATCTCTTTTTCATTAGAATAAACAAACTACACAAACCATTTAACACTTTATCTATTCGATAGAGACGCAGAGAAACTGAGATGGAAGGGGGAGATAGATACTCATAGTACTGCTTCACCGTATGGGAAATGTTTGCAGCTTGGGAATCCAGGGATTGAACCTGGGTTCTTGTGCATAGTCACTTGTGTGCTCAACCAGGTGTGCCACTGCCCAGGCCCCTTAATCCTTTATTTTAAAATAGGCTTTTTGTTAGATGATATTCCTCAACTACTGGCTCATGCAAATATTATGAACATGTTTAGGGTAGACTAGGCTAAACTATAATGATCAATAGGTTAGATCTATTAAACACATTTTTTGACACATTTTGTTATCAGTTATAAGGGATACATCCAACACCCTTTATGGTGCTGCAGGAAGATCTGCTTTCTGGTGGATCCCCAGGATTCTGTGCATAATCAGTCAGTTGCTTAAGTTTGTTGGGGCTGCAGTAAATGACTTGTAGGTGTTGCTTGGTTGAATTAAAAATTTAAAAAAAGAAAAAGAGAGTAAAGGCACTAAAGGAAAACCTAAGCTAACTACCAGAGAAAGCAGAGGAAGTCTTTCTTTTTCTTTCTTTCTTTTTTTTTGAAACAGCATTGTGTTAGTTTTCACATTGGCTACAAAGTTTTGCATAGCTTTCTTGCTTTCAGTAGACCAGCCTCTGGATTTGATCATTTAATTTTACAAAAAAAAAAAAAAGAAACTACTTATACCCCAGACTTTATTATATTTATTTCTTTTTTTTTCCTTTTTTAAAAAATATTTATTTTATTTATTTATTCCCTTTTGTTGCCCTTGTTGTTTTATTGTTGTAGTTATTATTGTTGTTGTCGTCGTTGTTGGATAGGACAGAGAAATGGAGAGAGGAGGGGAAGACAGAGAAGAGGAGAGAAAGATAGACACCTGCAGACCTGCTTCACCGCCTGTGAAGCTACTACCCTGCAGGTGGGGAGCCGGGGTTCGAACTGGGATCTTTATGCCGGTCCTTGTGCTTTGCGCCACCTGCGCTTAACCCGCTGCGCTACAGCCCGACTCCCTATTATATTTATTTCTGACAGCTGAGGGAGAAGGTGAATTTCCAGGGGACAAGGAACAGAAAAGGATCCTTTAAGGAGTCTGGAAGTGCTCATCAGAAATGCTCAATTTCTGTCTTGTCATCCAGGAAAAGTATGCTGAGCCCTGGCAGGAACTTAGCTCTCAGTCTTCAAAACAGAGTCTCTGTCCCACTTTATGTCAAAGACAGATGTTTCTTTTAAAATTTCATTTAGTTATTTGAGAGAAGGACCAAAACATCACTTTGGCACATGCAGTGCTAGGAATCCAGCCTGAGAAACTTATGCTTACAAGTCCTGTGCTCTACCACTGGATAGCACCTCAATCATAAGAGAGATGACTGTCTACATCCCCAAGCTTAAGCAAGCATCATATAGTTTCATTGTGTCCATGACACTAACCAGCAGGCACTTTCCTGAACTGAGGGCACATTCTCTTCAAGGTATCTGTGCTGATGCTTTTTTTGTACAAAATTTTAAAGACTTTTAAAAATTTATTTTATTTATTTATTCATTTTCCCTTTTTGTTGCCGTTTTTATTGTTGTAATTATTATTATTGTTGTTGTTATTGACGTCTTCATTGTTAGATAGGACAGAGAGAAATGGAGAGAGGAGGGGAAGACAGAGGGGGAGAGAAAGATAGACACCTGCAGACCTGCTTTACTGTTTGTGAAGTGACACCCCTGCAGGTGGGGAGCTGGGGGCTTGAACCGGGATCCTTACGTTGTTGTCGCGCTTAACCCGCTGTGCTACCGCCCAGCTCCCGTATGCTGATGCTTTTATCCACATTATCTCAGCACATCTACCCAATAGTTGTCAAAAGAAAGTAATAGTGCCATTTTACAAGTGAGGAAATTGAGGTTCAAATCAATTAGTTTGCCTCATCGTCACACAACTCCAATCCATTTAAAGTAACTCAGGTAGAATTGAGATTTGACTTCTCTGGTTGAGAATGAATGTTCGATGTTTTTGTAGTGCTTTCATGATAACTTCATTTTTTGAAGATGAAAATGTATGTTTGGTATATGCGCTGTGCCCTTGAATAAAAACTGTTAAATAAAGAACATGAGAGCGTCCATTTTCAATTTCTGGATCTTTAGCTTCCTTTTTAAAAATTTATTTTAGTATTTATTTTGAGTGAGAGAGAGAGATGCAGAGAGAAAGAAAGGAAGGAAGGAAGCACTGTTCAGCTCTGGAGTATGGTGGTGCTGGGGATTGAACCTGGGGCCTCTGAGCCGCAGGTATCAAAGTCTTTGTACAACCATTATGGTTCCTCCCCAGCTTTTCAATATTTCTTATTATTATTGATCCTGTCAGTTCTCAGACTTCAAGAAGAGGCATTTGCATGATAAGGGCTCAGGGTGAATTACTAAGAGTGGGGCTTGTATAGCCTCTCCTCAACAAGACTTGCATTTCTTTGGCATTAATGCTCAGGAATGTCAGTTCTTACATGCAGTGGCTACATATTGAATTTGATCTAAAGCCTCCTCACTCTAAATCCCCTCATGCAGTGAAGTTCAGGGGCAAACTTTAACTACTATGCTTTACCCAGTCCCTTCTCCATTCACAATGGGATGGATGGAATCTTATTGGTAATTGATTCAAAATGGAACAGCTTAGAAACATATCAGTTGCAGTGACTAGCAATTCGTGCATTTCTAAGTACTGCTGATTTTTTTTTTCTTTTAAATTCAGCAGTCACAGCTGAAATCCCTTTGCCATGGATTGAATTTATAAAAGAAGAGATTCTGATTTCCACAGTGGTTTCTCTTTAATGCCCAAGGATTAGGAAGCTGCCTTGAGGACCCACAGCAAATACACCCTCTCCCAGAGTTGCGGCTTTAATTTTAACCTCTGATTGACTGCTCTGATTCATTGATTTTGTTAACAACTCTATTTAGGGCAGCCTTGTTGGGCATGGGATTCGTTATCTGCAGAAATCTCTCATCTTCATAAACACTCACACCCCATGCCCTAAGTGGTTGTGATTCAAATAGTGAGTTTCAGTGGCTTTAATAATGACTCCCAGGTTTTTTTGTTTTCTCTTTTTTTCTCCACCTGTTCTGTTTTTCTATCACTTTTCATCCTACTTCATGTAACCTTCCTCTTTTTGGAAATCTGATGTCTCCAAAAGGATTTTTAGACAACTCCCCACCCTCATTTTGGGATATGGATTTTAGCATTAATGTGTAAAATTAATTTAGCATTAATTAATCTTGGCTGATTAACTATATAGTTCATCATATTCCTGTCTGTTGTGCCCAGTGACAGAAAAGGGATTTGTTTCTTAGAGAAAGATGTGAAGTCCATTTCTGTTTTTAAGCTTTGGCTTCTTTCACTGCCCATTCCATTCTCTGTAGGTGGCAATTGATGAAATTTGAAATGTTCTTATAAGAACAGAAGTCTTCGTATATCTGAATCCCTTTCCTTCCATTAGGAACCCACACTCTTGAAATAGAGACTTTGCCAGAAGGTGAGGTAAATGCTGTAAAATTGGGTGTTCAGTGAAGCAGCAATACAGATTCTGCAGTGGATGAGGCTAGTCAGACCTTGGCCATTTTATTTTTTCCTCTCGTGTTCAGAGCTCTAGTTGTTTGACTGCCTTAATCCTGGGAACATCATATTCCATCTGGTGTAATGCATTGCCCAGATTAATCTGTGGCATCACAGAGACTTAAGGCATCTTACCACTGACTGGGTGGTAGGTACAAGCAGCAGGAGGCGCTTGGTACAAGACACAGTACAATTCAACAGTTCAACCTCTTTAGGAAAGAGCAAATGGTAAACTAAGATGGATGTGTGTGTGGGGGGGTACTGAGGGAGTGATGGGTAGAGGACTGGGTGGGGGAGGGAATGGCTGAGGGGTGTTATGGAGAACTGGGTGTAACGGTTCCCCAGCCTGCGTGGGTGAATTGGTTCCGGATGTTAACATTTTTTCCTTGGAGCTTGATGACATTCTTCTTTTTCTTTGCATGTCTGTTTTCCTACCAAAATTGTTCGGTCTCCACAGCTGTGCAGCTCATTGCCGCTGAGTGCTGAGCATAAAAGACCTGGCTTTCTTGCAAGGACAATTTGGGGCCATGTGTATAGGTAAACTTTTGAGAAGCTCTCATCCTACATCTTTTCTGTTTTTTTGTTTGTTTGTTTTTTTGTCTCTCTTACTTTCTGTTTTTTCTTTACATCATTTGTCAACTGAGTCCCAACCAGTATTGTTTTGAATGGTCGCTGCTGGAGTGTGAGTATAGAGCATTATAGAAAGCAGATGGTCTTTCACATCTTAGAAGCAGAAGAAGCTGGCTAGTGTGAGAAATACAGACAATAGATGAAGGTCAAGGAAGTAGCATTAGACAGAGAAGGGTGTGGGGCCTGCTGACTACTCTCCCTGACCCAAACACATGGAGTTATTGGCCTGTTGTTAGATGAGTAACTGTGCCTGAGGGTAATGATACTTGTTTTAGGGCTGTTGTAAAAATTGAGATGACAAATGTAAAGGGCTTGGCACAGTGCTAGGCATATAGAAAATGCTTATTATTATTATTTTCTAACTTGATCATACTTAGTGTTTTCGTGAACTGAGAAAACTCAGAAACTCTTCAGTGTTCTTATGAAAAACTGTGGCGTCAGACTTCCTAAAGTTCCCTTCTTACCTTATATCTTCTGTTGCCCTGTTCATAGAACAGTGAAGCTTCCACACAGACTGTTCATTTTTTGAAAGATTTATTTGTTTGTTTAATGAGAAAGAGTGGTGGTGGAGAGAGAGAGATAGAGAGCAGAGGACTATTCTGGTCATGTGTGGCACAAGAACTAGAATATGGAACTTAAGGTTTGCAAAATAAGCCTGGCCTAGTTGTTCTCTCTGCTGAAATACTTATTTATTTTTCAATTAATAGACTTAGTGTAAGTTTAAGGTTTCAAACTGTTGGCCTAACATACTTAAATATTGCAAAATGATTCCCACTTTTTGTGGTGAGAGTATTTAAGATCTAATCTCTTAGTAACTTTAAAGTAACATAGGTAATAGAGAATTGTTGACTATAGCTGTATAGTTGTGTATTAGATCCTCAGAATTAATTCAACTTTTTTTTTTCTTTCTTTTTTTTTTTTTTAATCAGAGCACTGTTCAACTCTGGCTTATAGTGGTGGTGGGGTTAAACCTGGGACTTTGGAGCCTCAGGCATGAGAGTCTGTTTGCATAACCATTATGCTATCTACTCTCCGCCTTAATTCAACTTCTTTCAAATATATGTAACTCTCCCTGACAACTTATACTACTTTTTTTTTTTTTTTTTCCTCCAGGGTTATTGCTGGGCTCAGTGCCTGCACCATGAATCCACCGCTCCTGGAGGGCGTTTTCTCCCCTTTCTGTTGCCCTTGTTGTAGCCTCGTTGTGGTTATTATTATTGACATCATTGATGTTGTTCGTTGTTGGGTAGGACAGACAGAAATGGAGAGAGGAGGGGAATTCAGAGAGGGGGAGAGAAAGATAGACACCTGAAGACCTGCTTCACCGCCTGTGAAGCGACTCCCCTGCAGGTGGGGAGCCGGGGGCTTCAACCAGGATCCTTATGCTGGTCCCTGCGCTCTGCGCCACATGTGCTTAACCCACTGCGCCACCGCCTGACCCCTACTTATTCTACTTCTAATTCTAAGTTGGTACTTTTTCTCAGATCACTCCCTTTCCAGTCCCTAGTAACCACCATTCTACTTTTTGTCTGAGTTTGGCTTAAAAAAAAATTATGCATATGAGACATAACAGTATTTGTCACTGAGCATAATATCCTCAAATAACATCCATGTTTTTGCAGAGAGATTTCCCCCCATGTAAACATTTTCTATACAGAAATATTCCAAGATGAAAATCTTGGAATATTTGACTTACATGTTAACTGGCAGGATGTACAGGTTCAGCTCTGTGATGACTTCAGAAAGATTTGCATAGGTCCACACAGAGCCTATATATAGCTTAGTATTGCCATAATGAAGGAAAGTACTTTGACACCACTAACTTTATCTTTACATGAAGTTTGTTATAGAGAGTTTCTTTTTTTTTTGTGCCATGAAAAATACTTTATTAAGATAAAAAGGTAATAAACATTATGCAATGCAGAAGTAGGCATATATCTATAGGGATTTTCTTATCTTAGCAACCTCTGTGTAATTTCGTCTCAGAATGCTACCCATGTATTTCTATAATTTTATCCTGACAAAAGAGTATAGCCAAAAAAAGCAAGGAGTCTTCAACTGACCACCATCACTAGAAAGCACACCCCTCCCTATGTTCACAGTCACACTAGTTATAGTAGTTAAAATATGAAGTCAACCAAATATCCATCCGTGAATGACTAGAAAGAAGTTATAGGGCTGGGTAGTAACTATAGTAGCACAACAGATTTTCATGCCAAGGTACCAGAGGTCCCAGATTCAATCTCTAGCTCCATCATAAACCCGTGCTGAGCAGTACTTTGCTTAAACTTAGGTAAAAAAAAAATAGATAAATGGACTGACAGACAGATACATATATAGATGAGACAAATACCAAAAAAGGAGACGTGTTTTGTATGAACTTTTGAAAAGAAGTTATGGGGTTATATTCAATGGGATATTACTCATCCATTAGCAGGATGATATTGTGTTGTTCAGGACAAAATAGATGAAACTGGAGGTGAGTATGCTAAATGAGATAAGTAAAGAGGTGAATGTGTGAAATATAATCAAAGTGTGTGAAATATAATCAAAGTGAAGAAACTTCCAAAGCCATAACAAAACAACCAAAAGTGACTCCTAAGCTCTGTGAAAACTGTGGTGATTATCAGAGGGAATGGGGAGGGGGAAAGGTTTAAGTTACATTTGCATAATGGCGTGGGAACACTGGCTGGCATTGATGCAGCGAGTTATACTTGATTTTGTAGTGGTTACAATGAGTTAGACATACATATACACATAGAACTATAGTCCTAAAATATTATAGTGTTGTAACCACCATTGTAAAATATCAAATGTGTAAATGGTATATTAATACATTAATTTACAGTAAAAGTTTAGACTGTCAAGCAAAAACACAAAACAACTCAAGATGAAAGTTTACCCCTCTTGAGAGGAGGTATTCACCAGAGGAGGTATTTCCTGCTCAGTTCTGGCATATGGTGGTGTTGGGAATTAAAGCTGGGACCCTACAACCTCAGGCACGCAAGTTTTTTTCATGACCATTATGCTGTGTTCCTAGCCCACCAGGTATTCTAACTGGACCATTTCTGAACTAGGCCCTTGTCCTGCCCTTCGTTTCACAAAATCCTTATAGACTTTGTACTACCACCATTTGACTTTACTCCTCTCTTTTCTTGGCAACGATATACACATACTTTCTTGTTCCTTTTTTCCCTTCCCTTCCCTTCCCTTCCCTTCCCTTCCCTTCCCTTCCCTTCCCTTCCCTTCCCTTCCCTTCCCTTCCCTTCCCTTCCCTTCCCTTCCCTTCCCCTCCCCTCTCCTTTCTTTTCTGTTCTTTCTTTTTTCTTTTCTTCCTTCCTTCCTTTCTTTTCTTTCTTTTTCTTTTTCTTTTTTTTTTTTTTTTTTTACCACCAGGGTTATTGCTGGGGTTCAGTGCCAGCACTATAAATCCACTGCTCCTGGCAACCAGTTTTTTCCTTTTAATTTGATAGGAAAGAGAAATCCCCATCTTCCAGGGGAAGATAGAGAGGGAGAGAGAAAGACACCTGAAGACCTGCTTCGTCACTTGTGAAATGTCCTCTCAGGTGGGGAGCCAGGGGCTCAAACCCAGGTCCTTCCACTTAGTACTATTTGCGCTTAACTGGGTGTGCTGCTGACTCACTGCAACCCTCGTTTTTTTTTTTTTTTTAGATAGTCTGTAATATCTAGATTCTTAGACAATTGTCTGTAGTAAAGAAGATGAAGATTCTGGTGGTCTTTACTCTTTGCCCATCTCTGTGCAAATGAAATTGTTCACATGGACACATGCTCAAGCAGTGATTTTGATTGAACTTTTCTAGATTTAATAACTGTTCACAGTTATTAAAGGGATAAAGTAGGGACCTGTAAAAGTTAATACTTTGCATCTTTCTTATGACACTTTAACACATTTCATCTTGAATGATAACTCTTTTTAGAGAGTCTATTTTATAAGCTGGGTAGGCTGAAAAACCCTGGAGCTCTGCTCTGTGTCTTATTCATCTTTGAGCTCTCTGTGAGCATTTGTTAAACTGAACTAGTAGCTGTCAAACTTTAGAGAAGGTTTTTGTAACCACCACAGTTACTTCACAGATGATTTGGTTTCAAGATGGTCCTGGAGGCCCAGCATGTGCTGTCTGCCAGTCCCCTCTAGGTGTGATCTTGGATGTGTCAAGTGATATCTTTATACTCTCCAGTGTCTTTTGCTAATGGAGATAAGACCACTGGCTTTTAGTAAGGAAAGGATATCTAATTGTATTATAAGCAAAGCACTTTTTCAGCTTGAAGTGGCTGAATGCTCTGCATGGAGCCAATTTGAGGGTTCTATTTTGACAGAGTACTGGTATTAGAAGTACAATCCATTTGTGGGAGTAAATCTGTCCCATCTTTCCCTATTTGTTCCAGGCTTCATGTCCATGGAAGCCTCTATTTTTTTGCCCAGTTATGGGGAAAAAGAAATAGAAGAAAGGGCAATCTGAATCCCCAGTGCTAAACAGAAGTGCAAAAATATCTCCAAATGAAAGACAGATTGCTTGAGTCTGCCTGAGAAAGTGGAGGAGAGTTGGGCTAAGTCAAAGCAGAATGATCAAAATTCTTCTATTTCTTCCCATGAGCAGTAGGAATATGTGTGTGAACTGACAGATGGTCCCAGTTCAGGGATCAGTCTTGTGATGGGGGAGAAAAATTTTCAGGGTAAGAAAAAAGGAGAGAATTCTCTGAAACACAAGGAGATCTTTGAGCTTAAGATGGGAGGCTGATGCATGTGAGGGAGCTCCCTGAGAATGTATTTCAGAAACAGCATGGTTCTAATGCACAGTCAGGGACAGAGAAATGCATAGTGCCAGCTACTTTTTGACACCTGTGTAATTTCATATAACCCCCCTAAAATGTTAATGGGTTTGACTCATTGTCAAGCAGCAATGTGACTTCACTTTGCTATTTTCATTTTCCTTTAAAAATTTTTAAATATTTATTTTCCCTTTTGTTGCCTTTTTATTGTTGTTGTAGTTATTGTTGTTGTTATTGATGTCATTGTTGTTAGATAGGACAGAGAGAAATGGAGAGGGGAGGGGAAGATAAAGTGGGGGAGAGAAAGATAGACACCTGCAGACCTGCTTCACTGCCTGTGAAGCAACTCCCCTGCAGGTCCTTTACATTTTTATGACTTCCCTCAGTGTTGTGTGAAGCTGGAACTGGCTTTAAAGATAAAGGCTCTTTTAACTTGCCTGTGCTTGGGCTCTCAGCTACAGTGGTGACTGGCTGACTACTGGGACCCATCCAGTGTCATTGTGGGTTCCACTGAGCTGGTGGCTTTCAACTCCTGCTCATATCTTAAATGCAGAGAAGTGGAGACAAACTTACATGGAGACTGACACACCTGGAGTGAGTTGATGTTTGAGCTCCAGGTTGTGAGAAAAGAACACCTCTTTACATGGAAACAAGCAGGATGACTTCCATTTTGCATTTTTCTAGTTGAAGAAGATCCTTGGTACTGAATTATGTAGACACTTCTTCAAGATGCATCTTTGGAGTCCTAGATATTAACAGCTGACCATTACTGGGAATTGTTTAATGCTCTGCTAACTTTTGGGAGTGCTTATTCTGAATCCCTTTTATAAAGGGCATGTGACCCAAGAGTATAAATTTAGGTGGGAGGGGGAGGGTGGTCACGTGATAACTCACCCAAATCTACTTGTAGGTCATGGATTATCTTATTTTTATACCTCTTAAGGACAAACTGAAAAGTGGGTCTCTTAAGATTCCAAAGTACATTCTGATGAGTGTATGTTTCTTGTAAGTGATTTAAAAAGTTTACTGATTACTACCTGGGAGGTAGTACAGTGGATAAAATGTTTTAACTTCAGCTTGAGGTTCTGAGTTTCATTCCTGGCATCATATGCACCAAAGTGATGCTCTGGTTTTCTCTCTCTTGCTTCCCCTCTCATTTTCTTATTAATAAATATAATTTCGCCTCTTCTTTGAGCCATACCACATACAGAAAGTAAGTATATTTGTTCAGGATGCTAAGGAACTTGGCGTAGATACTCTAGCTAAAGAGTTGTTCTGACCACTGTGCCTGTTGCTTTTTATTATTTGTAAGGCAGCTTTCCGGTATGGCCGGGTGGTGGCGCACGTGGTTGAGCACACATGCTACAGTGCACAAGGCAGCTTTCCTTTCTTATTTTCTTCCCTCCATCCTTTTCTTTTCCTCCTTCCTTTTCCTCCCTCCCTCTTCTTTCTCCTTTATTTCTTCCTTCCCTTCTTACCCTTCCTTCCTTCCTTCCTTCCTTCCTTCCTTCCTTCCTTCCTTCCTTCCTTTCTTCCTTCCTTCCATGGCAATGAGCAAGGTCTTCACATAGTACCAATACTGCCCAGAAACTTCCCTGACCCATTTCAAAAGTCTTTCCTAACTCTGGTCCCCAGGACATTAGAGGAAATTGTGGTGCTGTGTTATCTTTCCTTCTTTCTCTCTAACTCTATGTCTCCATCAGAAAAAGTGGGCCCAAGAATGGTCAAGTCCCAAAAATGACCACAAAATTCTCTCTTTATATATACCTACACTGATAGCTATATTTATATGGATGGAGAGAGAGAGAGAGAGAGAGAGGGAAAGAGAGAGAGAGAGAGGAGAGAAGAGGTGAGGGTGAAACACCAAAGTACTACCCAACATCCAACATCCATGGGTTTCTTTTGGTAGACATCATTTTCTTAATCCAGATGTCTTAATAATCCCTGCTTGGTGGCATACTGATTACTAACATTTGGGCATTCTGTTTTAAGGAATCCCCAAAACTGACTTTCTAATTCCATTTACATTTATACTTTCAGAAACATGAAATTCCTATCACATTGGTATGTCAGATTTTCACATACCAGATTATTAACAGTAGGTCATATCTTCTAACAAAATCTGTATTTTTGTTGAGGCATGAAAATTAACTCACTTGTAAACTTGTATACTTGGTAACTTTGATTTCACCTCCTGCATTTCAAGGCTCATAGATTCTGTATTTTTCTGAAGACAAAAGTATGAACTTTCAGAAAAATATCTGGTTGAAATTTAAAGTACTTTGTAAAAGTCAAACTTCAGATGAGATTAGGCACATTACACAGTAGTCTATATGGCTTATGGTCATTCTTCAAAAGCATTGTTTTGGGTATGGCTAGAGAAGTGGATCTTGCTCCATTTGCAGAGTAGAATACTGAATGGAAATTCAGGACAGCCAACTACTAATAGCAGGTAGCTGACAATACAGGTAAGTCATAGACTTTCTCTGCATCTTGTTTTCTCAAACTAAATGGTATGGTTAATATGGAAGAATAAATACATCATGCCAATCAACAGTCTTTCAAAGGGTATAGAAAACAGCTTTTTATGCTAGAATTAGGCTGTTTGTTATTACTGTTCTCTTTCAGGCAATTACAAAGTCTTTATGGAAACATTTCAACTTGACATAACTGCAAATCCTCATGAATCCAACATATACCTGCAATGCTACCAACATTTTTTGCTGCACTAATCACACACCCCTCCCTCTTTCTTGCTAGAACAGTTTAGAGAAAATCCATGATTTGAAAATGTCATTGTCTAACTTAGATGCAATGCTATCATCGCATATAATACAATTAATATGAATTTTCTTGATGGCATCTAAGTCAGCCCATACTTATATTTCCTTGATTTGCTCAGAAACTGTTGAGCCTGAATTGCCACCAAATTTTCTCCTCTGATTTGCCTACGCAGTTCCTTTTAAAAAATATTTTTATTATTTTATTTATTGGATAGAGACAGTCAGAAATCAAGACTGAAGTGGGAGATAGAGGAGAGAGACAGAGAGACACCTGCAGTACTGCTTTGGTACTTGCAAAGCTTTCCCCCTGCAGGTGTGGGCCGGGGCTCGAACCCTGGTAGAGGGTTCTGTAACTGTAACATGTGCACTCAACCAGGTGCACTACCACCAGCCACTACAGTTCCTTTATTTTTAATTATTTCTTTTTAGCCTTATTTAAAAAAATCAAGAATCACAGAGACATAGAGAAAGGGAGAAAGAGAGTCACCTGTAACCTGCTCCACTGCTGGCAGTGTGTTGCACTCCACTTTCCACTCCCTCAGGTGTGGACTGAGGTCTTGAATCCAGGTCTTCACACTTCTGTCCAGTGCTAACAGAGAGCATGTTGCCAAGATCCTGGGACCCCAGCTGAAGTGACTCCTTTTAGGTGGTCTGAAAAGGGAGGAAGGATTGAAATACCACTTAACCTGAAGATGGAAAAGCCCTCAGATGATTTTGATGGGCAACCACACTCAGAAAACACTCTTCTATTCCACTATCTTTTTTCTTTTCTTTTTTAATTAATTTTTTAAATATTTATTTATTCCCTTTTGTTGTCCTTGTTGTTTTATTGTTGTAGTTATTATCAATGATGTTGTTGTTGGATAGGACAGAGAGAAATGGAGAGAGGAGGGGAAGACAGAGAGTGGAAGAGAAAGATGGACACCTACAGACCTGCTTCACTGTCTGTGAAGCGACTTCCCTGCAGGTGGGGAGCCGGGGGCTTGAATTGGGATCTTTATGCCAGTCCTTGTGCTTTGCGCCACATGCGCTTAACCCGCTGTGCTACTGCCCAACTCCTTCCACTATCTTTTTCTTAGAAACTCCGAGGGGGTAAGGAATATGTAGTGGATGGTTGGTAGACAGTAAGCACCTATGTCTTAAAAACTGTTGTGATAATTCTGTCAGCGTCCAAATAAATGTAACAACTGAGGACATTTGTTACTGTAGAAAAGTCAAAAATTATTTTTTGTTTTAGTTAGAATGACTTGTGGCTACTGAAATAATGTGAATCAGTAAGCAACATCTGACTACAGATTCCCCAGGCAAATGAGGCTCAGGATGTTTTTCTGGTTGTGGCAAATACAACTTGTTATTTTATGGAGGTCATAGAAAATGAAACTCCTTCAGGGTTTTAACACTGGCAACAAAATACCATTCTGGAAGTGAATTAAATTAGAATTATATTTGATTTTATGCAGGTTAACTCAGGGAGCTCTGCCTAATTTTGCAGCTCTTCCAATGATATTTAAACCTGAATGAGATACCAAGTTGAACACAATGCAAATTTAAAAGTGAAACATTTAGTTAACCTTTTTTTTTTTGTCTACATGGCTTTAAACAATTGCTTTGTTTACTTCATTTTCCACATTGATTCACTGAAGGATTTTATCCAGTGAATTGGTGAATGAACTATTGCTTTGGTGGGATGCAGTTCTGTCTCTTAAGCACATGGAAAACACAAAACTTGAACTTGGTTATAGTGAACAGTATTATTTAAATAATCTTGATTGAAATATAGACCAATAATGTTACTACTTACAGTTCATTTTTTAAATAAAGATTTTATTTATTCATGAGAAAGATAGGAGGAGAGAGAGCAAGAACCAGACATCACTCTGGTACATGTGCTGCCGGGACTTGAACTCAGGACCGTATGCTTGAGACTCCAGTGCTTTATCCACTGCGTCACGTCCCAGACCACCTTACAGTTTATTTCTATAACTTTTTAAAAAATATTTATTTATTTTCCCTTTTTGTTGCCCTTGTTGTTTAACATTGTTGTGGTTATTGATGTTGTTGTTGGATAGGACAGTGAGAAATGGAGTAGGGTAAGACAGAGGGGGAGAGAAAGATAAGACACCTGCAGACCTGCTTCACCACCTGTGAAGCGACTCCCCTGCAGGTGGGGAGCCGAGCTGGGGGCTCGAACTGGAATCCTTACACTGGTCCTTGCGCTTTGCGCCACGTGCGCTTAACCTGCTGCGCCACCGCCCGACTCCCTCTATAACTTTTCATTTTATTCAGTATTCTTACCACTGTGAAATCTGAAATCACCAAATTATGGCATTATTCTAGTCCTTTAGTTATGAAATTATATAATGAGATGCTTGACTAGTTAAAAAAATGCCAGACAAATAATTAATACTCTACTATAAAAAATTACTACCAACCACTTGCATGTTCTTTATCCACTGCGCCATCTCTCAGATGCACACTTGCAGATTCTTAACAGATACATGCGCAGTTTTGTGAGCAACTGCTATTAGTTTCTATATCTTGGCATTTGACATTTGGTGAGTCAGCCCTTTTGCTTCTATCCTGTGGCACTTAGCTTTAAAAATTTTAAAGAGCACTGCAGTGATATTAGAATACAATTGTTCTGGGTGGGGTAGGTAGTACAATAGTTTATCAAAGAGACTCTCATGCCGAAGCTCCAAAGTCTAAGATTCAGTCCCTTGCACCACCATAAGCCAGGAATGAGCAGTGTTCCGGTAAAATAAATAAATAAATAAATAAATAAATAAATAAATAAATAAATAGGTTCTTGTTTTCCCTATACCAGACCTGGTATTTTATTCTATTTTTTCAAATATTTTTATTTATTTATTTATTTATTTATTTATTTATTTTTAAATTTTTTATTTAAGAAAGGATTAGTGAACAAAGGCATAAGGTAGGAGGGGTACAACTCCACACAATTCCCACCACCCAATCCCCATAACCCACCCTCTCCCATGATAGCCTTCCCATTCTCTAGCCCTCTGGGAGCATGGACCCAGGGTCGTTGAGGGTTGCAGAAGGTAGAGGGTCTGGCTTCTGTAATTGCTTCCCCGCTGAACATGGGCGTTGACTGGTCGGTCCATACTCCCAGTCTGCCTCTCTCTTTCCCTAGTAAGGTGTGTCTCTGGGGAAGCTGAGCTCCAGGACACATTGGTGGGGTCTTCAATCCAGGGAAGCCTAGTCAGCATCCTGGTGGCATCTGGAACCTGGTGATTGAAAAGAGAGTTAACATACAAAGCCAAACAATTTGTTGAGCAATCATGGATCCCAAGTTTGGAATAGTGGAGAGGAAGTGTTAGGGAGGTACTCACTGCAAACTCTAGTGTAATCCTGCTTTCAGGTATATATTTTGCAGTAGTTTATGGATACGTGTGAACATAAGCTCTCTCTCACAGAAACTGTTGTATGTCTAGGTTATGGGACTTTGTTAGAAAGTGAACTACCTGAGATGAAATTAGAGTGTACTATTAAAGGAAAGGTCTCACCCGAGTAATGAAGCTGAAGGGTTGTCATTCCACACGTGAAGTCTCTGGATACAGTCTGAGGTGAAGCATGTTGAGATGGCAATCGTTGCTTTGGTTAGGTTGTGATCGGCGGATGCAATATTATTTGGTTTGGATTGGGAGATGCATACGGGAAAGTGGGCCCTATCCAAGGGTGCCAGGACTGAGGGAAGTAGGGGCTCTATAGTGAAGATGTGAGGTTCCTGCTGTCTTAGGGTTCAAAAAGACAATCAATAGTTAATATTATCATCACATTATTTGTTAATAGGGTTAACTTTGAAAAGTCCCTTTGTTATGGTTTGCTGTACAGTACCCAGTATCTTGTATATAGCTGTGCTATTGGTTGCTTCTAATCTACTTGGTCTAGGCTTTTGAGAGAGTCCGCATATCAAATATGTAGCCTATCTATTTAAAAGATTCAAGTTTGTCTTTTGAGAACCTTTGAGACATACAATTGATTTCCCCCTCTCATATTAATTAACTACTGATTTATATGTCTACATTTTGCTAGGAGTGTACATAAACACCATTCCCATCACCAAAGGACCGTGACCCATCCCTCCCGCCCACTCCCACCCCCCACTGGCCCAGGAAGCTACATGTCTACCCCTCACCACTGGGTTTTTACTTTGGTGCCCTACTTACAATTTGATCAGGTCCTGCTTTTAGTTTCCCTTTCAGATCTTCTAAGTCAGCTTCTGTTGATGAGTGGGATCATCCCATACTCATCTTTAACTTTCTGACTTAGTTCACTTAACATAATTCCTTCTAGCTCTGTCCAAGATGGGTCAGAGAAGGTGGGTTCATTGTTCTTGATAGCTGCATAGTATTCCATTGTGTATATATACCACAGCTTTCTCAGCCATTCATCTGTTGTTGGGCACCTGGGTTGCTTCCAGGTTTTAGCTATTATGAATTGTGCTGCTATGAACATAGGAGTACACACCTCTTTTTGGTTGGGTGTTATGGAGTCCTTGGGGTATAACCCCAGGAGAGGAATTATTGGGTCATATGGAAGGTCCATGTCTAGCCTTCTGAGAGTTTTCCAGACTGCTCTCCACAGAGGCTGTACCAATTTACATTCCCACCAGCAATGTAAAAGGGTTCCTCTGTCCCCACATCCTCTCCAGCATTTGTTGCTGCTGTCCTTTTTGATGTATGCCATTCTTGCAGGAGTGAGGTGGTATCTTAGTGTTGTCTTAATTTGCATTTCTCTGACAATCAGTGACCTAGAGCAGTTTTTCATATGTTTGTTAGCCTTTTGGATCTCCTCTGTGGTGAATGTTTTGTTCATTTCCTCTGCCCATTTTTGGATGGGGTCATTTGCTTTTGTGGTGCTAAGTTTGCTGAGCTCTTTATATATTTTGGTGATTAGTTTCTTGTCTGATGTCTGGCATGTGAAGATCTTCTCCCATTCTGTGAGGGGTCTCTCTGTTTGTTTAATAGTTTCTTTGGATGTGCAGAAGCTTTTCAATTTGATGTAGTCCCATTGGTTTGTTTCTGCTTTGGTCTTCCTTGCAATTGGGTTTGATTCATCAAAGATGTCCTTGAGGTGTAGATGGGAAAGTGTTTTACCAATGTTTTCCTCTAAGTATTTGATTGTTTCTGGTCTGACATCTAGGTCTTTGATCCATTTGGAGTTGATTTTTGTTTCTGGTGAGATAAAGTGGTTCAATTTCATTCTTCTGCATGTTTCAACCCAGTTTTCCCAGCACCATTTATTGAAGAGAGCCTCCTTCTTCCATTTAATCCTTTGGGCCCCCTTATCAAAGATTAGATGTCCATAGGTGTTTTTATTTATTTATTATTGAATAGATATAGAGATATGTTGAGAGGATAGGGAGAGAGTCAGAGACCTACCATACTGCTTCATCACTCATGAAGCTTTTCCCTTGCAAGTGAAGGACCAGGAGCTTGAACTTGGGTCCTTGTGCACTGCAATGTGTGTATTTAACCAGGTATACCACTGCCTAGCACCCCAGACCTGGTATTTTCTATAACCAGAACTCTGCCTTTTCTGTCACTGTACCTCCAGATTTCACACTATTCTTGTCTGCTATACATCCTCAATAGCATGCACAACAATGAATGAATATGTATATGGGGCCAGGTGGTAGTGCACCTGGTTGAGCTCACATGTCATATATGTGTGTATGTGTGTGTGTGTGTGTGTGTGTGTGTGTGTGTGTATTTGTGAGCTGTCAGATGAAATATTTTGGACAGAACTAAATTACTGGGCAATTTAGTCAAGTTTCTGAGCTCTAGGAAAGACATCTTACTTTTCCATTAACTGCCCATACACCCAACATTCCTTACTCTGGAAATGGGGTGGGAGATTAAAAGATAAGGTGGCGGCAGGCTGAAATTCATTTTACTAAGAGACAGAATTTTCAGTGTGGTTTCCTCTAACTTGATAGCTGATGGCTGGACTTATAGGCATTTGTTGGTGATGTGGAATTTCATGTTCCAAAATGTATTCTAATAAGCTTCTTCAACTGCTGCTTCTTTGATCTAAAAGCACCTGCTCTCCATTGTTTATTAAATTCTTATGGAGTTATAGTGATCATTAGGTATCTCCTTCTGGAATTTACCTATAGGTAACAGGGGTACAATCCCATACAATTTCCACCACTAGAGTTCTGTATCCTGTCTCCTCCACTGGAAACTTCCCTATTCTTTATCCCTCTGGGAGTATGGACCAGAATTCCTTATAGGGTGCAGAAGGTGGAAGGTCTGGCTTCTGTAATTGCTTCTCTGTTGGACATGGACTTTAGCATGTTGGTCCACACCCCTAGTCTGTTTCTTTTGTCATTGGGGTTGGGCTCTGGAGAGGTGAGACTTCTCAGGTGAGGTAGTCTTCCCAGGGAAGTAAGAACGGAATTGTAATAGCATCTGCAACTTGGTGGCTGGCTGAATGGTAGTAATATACAAAGTAGGGCAAATTGTTTAATAAACAGAAATCCAAAAGTAGGAATAGAGCATATGAAATGAGGGGGTCTTCAGGTGGGAAGAATCTAGGAAGTCCATTTTAGGTAAGTTCTAAGGGGCCTATGACTTTAGTAATTTTTGTCTAAGCCTGATAGGCAACATGCAGGTGGACTAAAAATATTGTCTTGGAAAATGGTGTCAGAGTTGAGAATAGGACTAGAAAGCTGGATAAGAGCAGAGAGTAAGTAGCTCCCAAACATGAGAAAAAAATATAAAAACTATTAACTGTTTACCCCATCAAACTTAGAATCCATAGATATTAATATTTAGCACAGGAGTCCATGTAACCTCTGTGTCCCTGTCAGTCTCAGCTCATAGTCCATGGTCACAGCTAGGAACATTCTCAGCTGCACAAATTCCAGGATCAGTCTTTCTTGAGTGGCATAGTGAGTTGGCCCTTTGGAGAGTGGGGCAGTTCCTACCATTGCTGCACTACAGTGAAGGCAAGTCATAGAGAGGCCCACAAGAGGGCTTATAATGATGTTTTTGATGGAAGTGGCCAGTGATGGTGGAGAGAGAGGTATTTAATAGAGGTTTAGGCCCATCATACCTGTGTGGAAATCTGAGGTTTCCCTGACTAGATCCCCAGATGATGGGGTGGCCTGGTATTGACCAAAAAGGCTATCATCAAAGTGAGCCAGTTTCTTACCCCTATCTAGCTTTTACAGTCCTTTCTTTTCTTTTCTTTTCTTTTTTTTTTTTTAAAGAATGTATTTATTTATTCATGAGAAAGACAGGAAGAGAGAAAGAACCAGCCATCACTCTGGTACATGTGCTGCTGGGGATCAAACTCAGGACCTCATGCTTGAGAGACTAGTGCCTAAGCCACTGCACCACCTCGCAGACCACTTACAGTCCTTTCTTTATCTGACGAGTTCAGACTTCCTCCCAGTTGTTAAATCATTGCTATCTATTGTATCTATACTGGTACTGGATTTATGGGATTTGGCCTCAAGTTAGGGAGAGAAAAGACCTAGGGTTTAAGTGGGATATAAGTTAATCTTAAATTTTACTGCGTTTTACTTGTTTAATGATTATAATAGAGGTTGTCACAGGAGACAATAATTGTTTGCTAGTTTATATATATATATATATATATATATATATATTTGCCAATATATCTCTTGGCCAATGGTATACAATATTTCTTCTAAAGATTATCAAGGGGGTGACATTAACATGGTTGCTGTCAGAAGAGATTAGGGGATATCTCTTATTTTGTGTAGCTAATTGAAAAGATAAAAATGATTGAGGGAAATGAAGTAGGGGGTAGGAGAGGGGAGTATCCAAGCCTAAAAAGTACAGTAAATATTTGATTAGATACATTAGTGTCTTCTTTAAGTCCTTCTACTTGTTTCCTGAGCTTAAGTATAAGTCTAATCACAGTAGACTGTTGTACACTTTTACTTTGAGGTATGTAGTTTCCCTTAACTTATGGATACATGTCTACATTTTCCCTGACCCCACAGCCCTGGTCTATATCTAGAGTCTGTAACTTTGTTAGGAAGTGCATAATTTGATATGGAAGTAGGTAGTCCCATGTATTTGAAAAGATCTCACCAGATTATTGGAATTGGAAGGTTGATTTCTCAGGCTTGGTGTCTCTGCATATAGTCTGAAGTGAAATGTGGTGTGGTGACATTGATTGCATTGATTTGATTGAGATCATTTTTTTGTTTTTATTTTTAGTTTTTTAAATTTTTTATACTTATTTTCTCTTTTGTTGCCCTTGTTTTTTTATTGTTGTTGTAGTTATTATTGTTGTTATTGATGGATGGTAGATAGGACAGAGAGAAATAGAGAGAGGAGGGGAAGCCAGAGAGGGGGAGAGAAAATAGACACCTGCAGACCTGCTTCACCGCCTGTGAAGCGTTTCCCTTGCAGGTGGGGAGTTGGGGGCTTGAACCGGGATCCTTACGCTGGTCCTTGTGCTTGGCCCCACATGTGCTTCAACTGCTGAGTTACCTCCTGACTCCCTGTTTTTATTTTATTTAAAAATTTTTTTTAGGTTTTATTTATTTTATTTATTCCCTTTTGTTGCCCTTGTTGTTTTATTGTTGTAGTTATTATTGATATCACTGTTGGATAGAACAGAGAGAAATGGAGAGAGGAGGGGAAGAAGGGGGAGAAAAAGATAAGACACCTGCAGGTCTGCTTCACCGCTTGTGAAGTGACTCCCCTGCAGGTGGAAACCAGGATCCCAGAGTTGGCAGTCAGCTGAGGTAAAGAACAAACACCTCATCACAGTCCCCTGCAAGCGTCAACCCGGTTTTGACCTAGCACGTTATGATTGGGCCCTCCTCAATTGCTATCGAACAGGCCAGGCCGGTGCACTGCTATGTTCCATCGCTGGGGAGCAAGAGATGACCCGAACTGTCCCTGTGGCTACAGACAGACTATGACCCACATAGTCAACGACTGCCACCTCTCCAGATTCAAAGGAGGTCTCGAAATTTTACATCAGGCTCAACCTGACGCTGTTGACTGGCTACGGAAGAAGGGCAAACGCTAGAAGAAGAAGAACAAAGGTCTTTGCACTTTGCAGCATATGCCTTAACCCGCTGCACTACCGCCCAACTCCCCTGTTTTTATTTTTAATAGTCTGGATCAAACACTGAGAATCACAAGATTGATTCTATTTTTCATTTCTTGTTAACGTGCCAAGTCCACCTCTCTGTGTTATATAATCATGTTGACCTCTACAGCTTCATGCTCTAATGGTTTGCTACAGTTGTTATTTATCCTACACTCTTACTTTTAAATTGAAAGAAATTTAATTAACTTGGACACATATGAGTTAAGATAGCAGTAAGAAGTAATTAATTACTGGAAACAAAGTAAAAACTAATTTTCCACCCCTAGCCTTATTTTTCCTTGTTCAATTTACTATTACCAATTTCTTTTGTTATTCCATATATATGATGTCTGAGTCATTATATGAATCATATATGTGAATTATTATCCCCCCCACATATATATGTGTATATACAACATTTAAAATGAAAACGGGGGAGTCCGGCAGTAGCGCAGCAGCACGAAGCACAAGGACCAGCATAAAGATCCCAGTTCGATCCCTGGCTTTCCACCTGTAGGGGAGTCACTTCACAGGTGGTGAAGCAGGTCTGTAGGTGTCTATATTTTTCTCCCCCTCTGTCTTCCCCTCCATTTCCCTCTGTTCTTATTTATTTATTCCCTTTTGTTGCCCTTGTTTTTTTTATTGTTGTAGTTCTTCTTATTGTTGTTACTGATGCTGTCTTCCCCTCCTCTCTCCATTTCCCTCTGTTCTTATTTATTTATTTATTCCCTTTTTTTGCCCTTGTTTTTTTTATTGTTGTAGTTCTTCTTATTGTTGTTACTGATGCTGTTGTTATTGGATAGGACAGAGAGAAATGGAGAGAGGAGGGGAAGACAGAGAGGGGGAGAGAAAGATAGACACCTGAAGACCTGCTTCACCACTTGTGAAGCAACTCCCCTGCAGGTGGGGAGCTGGAAGCTCGAACTGGGATCCTTTCTCCAGTCCTTAAGCTTTGTGTCCCATGCGTTTAGCCCACTGCGCTACCACCTGACTCCCCATTTCTCTCTGTTCTATCCAACAATGATGACAATAATAATAACTACAATAAAACAAGGGCAACAAAAGGGAATAAATAAACATATTTAAAAAAATGAAAACAGGCCAAACTTGCTAAATAGAGCATGTATAGTCTTCCTTCTGAAATATATAGCAAAGTCACATAATACCTGGAAATAAACATAGACTTTACAGCAAGAGACATAAGGTCAACATTCATGCAGTGGGATATAGAAAAATTCCCTTTACCAAGAAGATTAAAGCCCCTCCATGTGACTGCAAACTGCAATTGGTAGAGATCCATTATAGATGCAACCTTCACTGTTGAAAATCCTAATTCAACAAAACTATGTAAGAGTTTTAAAGAAAACATTAAAGCATCTCACTTCAACAACTTCAGAGAAACTATGAGAGAAATCATAACAGAAGTCAGAGAGACAAAATAGCAGCTGGAGGCTGGTCAGTGGTGCACTGGCTTAAGTGCATATAGTACGAAGTGAAAGGATACAGGTTCAAGCCTTTGGCTTCTCACCTGCAAGGGGGTTGCTTCACAAGCAGCTCTGCAGCTCTGCAGGTGTCTGTCTTTCTCTCTTCCTATCTATCTTCCCCTTCTCTCTCAATTTCTCTCTGTCTTATGAAAAAAAATGAAAAAAAAAATGGCCACAGGAGCAGTGGATTGGTAGTGCAGGTAACCTAGAAGCAAAAGAAAAAAAAAGAATATAGTAGCTGAGTTAAAAATACATCAGATGGGTTTACGAGGGGAAAGATAGAAACCAAGGATGTAAGTGGTGAGCTAGAAGACAGAGTAGAGGACAGAGTAGAAACGATCACAAAAACTGAGCAAAAAGAAAGAAAAAATAACTAAAAAAATGAGGACAACATGAGAGCTACAGGACAACATTCATATCATAGGAGTTCCAAAATGAGAGAGAGAGAAATGGACAACATTTTTATTTGAAGAAATATTAGCTGAGAATTTCCCCAAACTGAAGAAGAAGATGGACTCCCAGAACTGAGAAGCTCTACATTTTCCAAACAAAATAAATGCAAAGCTATGCTCACCAAGGCATAAAAACAATAAAATTTACGTTATATTAAATCTTATGACAAATATTAAAAATAAGAATTTTAACAGCAATAGTAAAAAATGAATAAACAAACAAAAAACCGAGAAAATTAGGACTTACCTATGAAGGAAACACCATAAGACTATCACTTGATCTCTCAAGAGAAATACCAGTGACTGGAAAAAACTGGTAGGATATATTCAAATTTTTTGAATGGAAGAGACCTCAATCCAAAAATAATATATCTAGCTAGGTTATTGCTCAAGTTTGAAGGAGTAATGAAGAATTTTCAGTAACAACAGCTGCCCACAGGAATGTAGTTCCACAGTCCTGCCTTCCTCCTCCTGCTCATCCTACCTTATTGTGCAAATTCTAGTGTTTTGAGCTTTTTTTTTTTTTACTTTTCTGATGGGGTGGGAGTGGAGGTCTGGGAGTTGACAGCTGGGACAAGAAAGGCTGGAGAAGCTCAGTCATTGAACATGGTTGCTCAAGTTAGTCACCTTACTGGTGAGAATGAGGGGATTCTCCAGGCAAGGCTGAAAGTGCAACAGAGTGCTGCAGGGACTCTTGATATTTGATTTGCATCCAGTTGTTTCACTCAGTTGCCACTAACACTCCTACAAGAAATATCACCTGCTCTTACATACAATGAGAATTTAGAATGATTTCATTCATATGGAATAAATAAAACAAGGGGGAAAAAAAGCAAAAGCAAATGAAGACAAACCTTCAAACTCAAGATGCATAACTTTTTAAAAAACTTTTATTTATTTTACTTATTATTATTATTATTTTTTAACCAGAGCACTGTTCAGCTCTAGCTTATGGTGGTGCAGGGGATTGAACCTGGGACTTTGGAGACTCAGGCATGAGTTGCATGGTTAAGGCTGTGTCATTTAAAAATCTGATGGATATTCAATATTCTCCTCCCCACAAAGGATTTTTTAATTTACACTGGCACTCAGTGTATGACATTTCATTTTTTTCTCTCACTGTCAACAGTATATCAGAAATGTTTTCATGTTTACCAACTAATATCCTTGTCTTTGAAAAATATTTGCAAATCAATCTTGTCATACATCCTCTCCAGTCTCCTCTCACTCCTCTACTTTTACCAGGTACAGAGCTTAAGTTTATAGGTCTGAAAGGCAATTCCTTCTTCCCTTTAAACCAGCATAGGGTTTCGTTTAATCTCTTGGCCTTCCCTGCTCCTTCATTTATTACCAATCATTACTTTAACTTATTCTTTTAGGGTCCTGGAGTGCAAGTCATCAGTGTCGGAGGCTTTCAAGGTGTTGAGTAAATATGAAATGGCAGCAAACAGTTCTTGTTAGTGAGGAGAGAGAATGAAAGGCACGTCACTTAGGATTTCTGGGTGCAACTTTGGTTCAATTATCTTCAGATGTTTAGAATCAAGGCTGTTTCCAGACCATTTCAAAGAATAGCAGGGCAACCTGCTGAGAACTGTGTGAAATGAACACCCTGTTACAACTAATTAGTGTTACTGTTTTCCTTGCAGTTGGGGGTGAGAGGAAATATATGAAGGGTGTTTATCCCTTCCTGTAGTAGAAAAGAATGGGAACCACTGGGAAAGCCTGCAGGGAAACCCAGAGTATGGTTCCCACCTTCTTCAGAGCATGGCTCTGTAGTAGTTATGAGCAAAGTCACTTATTTGGTCCTAGTAGTTATGGCTTCTTTGACCCATGCACAAGCTCTTAGAGTTGCTTTTACAAGAAACCCTACCTAACAACTATTTATTGAGTGTTTTCCATATGAAGATAAATAAGGAATAGTTTCTACCCCACGGACTCTTTAAAGCAGATGCAAAAGGCAAGCAAATAGGGATTTGGAGCCTTTGTAAGATTGCAAGGAAGGTGGTAGTTATTATCTTAGATGGGGTTTAAATTGTGGCTCCTCCCAGGTTTTAAAAAGGTGGACAAGTTGCTTAAGTTCTACTGACTTCAGTTTCCTTATCTATCAAGATTTGTTATAAAAATTTCAGTTGACAATTGAATAAGACTGGGATAGGGTGGGCAACTACCCAATGCAGGTAAAAGTCCATGTATACTTATACTTTGTGGCTCTCCCTGTGAGTGGATTCTGCATTTGGGGATTTAACTAAATGACATCTAAGTTCAGTCTGTGAACTTGGAACTGGAGGCTAGTGAAAAATTCCTTATATATATGTGTGTATATTCAGACAGTGAAGGTGATGTCATTCAAGAGTCAACTGTACATAAAGTCATAACCAGGACTCTGTCTTGGGAAAATTCATGTGACATTAGTAAATAAGATACAAAAGTATGGACTTACCTATGAAGGAAACACCATAAGACTATCACAAAAGTATGGTGCACTAAGATAAAAATGGCACAGTTGGGATAGGGTGGTTGCATAGAAATGAGGCAAATCCCAAGGCCAGGTGATAGAGCAGCCGGTTAAGCATGCACACATGGTGCGAAGAGCAAGGACCATCGTAAGGATCCTGGTTTGAGCCCCTGTCTCCCAACCTACATGAGGGTCACTTCACAGACGGTGAAGCAGGTCTTCAGGTGTTTATCTTTCTCTCCCTCTTTCTGTCTTCCCCTCCTCTCTCAATTTCTTTCTGTACTATCCAACAGCAGCAGCAACAACAACAATAACAAAGGCAATAAAATGGAAAAATGGCCTCCAGGAGCAGTGGATTCATAGTGCAGGCACCAAACCTCAGCAATAACCCTGAAGGAAAAAAAATGAGGCAAAAATCCCAGTTATGCCCATTAAGCTTAGGGGGAATGTCTACCTAACACAACCAGTGCTGTGCAAACAGTCTCTTTTGCAAAAGGAGCAGCTTCTTGGTTCCAGTGCAGGGGGTAGATCATGCTTTTATCATAGCAGCAGCTCATCTACTCATACGAAGAACACTCATCTAGTCCGTTAGCCTACCTCATGCTGGAAGACAGACAGGTGTATCAGTCCTCTCAAGAGGGCAGATACAGAAACGGGTCATCTAATATGAGTGCTCTAATGTGGATGGAGCACAGTGCTGGGACACTTGACTTGCCTCCTCTGGGCTGGGAAGGCAGGAGAGACTTTTAGTTCCTCATTTCTGGCTGTAGGAGCTAAGTGAAGGAAGATATTCCATGAACTCCTGCTCTCCATGGGTTACACCTGTGCTGCTCCCCCAGAGTCCAGTGCTGCTGCCTGCCAGTGTCTGGTAGGATAGCTCAATGCCCATGACAATGGTAGTGACAGCTGTTTCTCCCTCACATTCAGAGGTTGAGTGGGGCCAAACACAAAATGATTCCATGGTACTTTGAGCCGTGGTTGTATTGGCCAGATCTGGGTTCCTGCCCTTATCTTCTCTTCAGAGCCACAAGGAACAAACATTTGGTATGATTGACTCAGAGTGGCCACTTGTCTCTGTTTCCTCACACCCACTCAGCTTCGGAACATGAAGGCCTGGGCCTGAGGGAGTCTGCCGGCTCACACACTTGCCTGCGTACGAGGTTGTGTCATGTCCTATAAATGACAGCTTTGTGCTTCCTCCTGCCCACAGGAATGTAGCTCCACAGTCCTGCCTTCCTCCTCCTGCTCATCCTACCTTATTGTGCAAATTCTAGTGTTTTGAGCTTTTTTTTTTTTTTTTTTTTTTTACTTTTCTGATGGGGTGGGAGTGGAGGTCTGGGAGTTGACAGCTGGGACAAGAAAGGCTGGAGAAGCTCAGTCATTGAACATGGTTGCTCAAGTTAGTCACCTTACTGGTGAGAATGAGGGGATTCTCCAGGCAAGGCTGAAAGTGCAACAGAGTGCTGCAGGGACTCTTGATATTTGATTTGCATCCAGTTGTTTCACTCAGTTGCAAAAAAAAAAATGTGTTAGGCTCTAGAGACCAGAGCTTCCTGGTGGGAATCAGATGAAACCTGAACTGAGTAGAAGGTGACAAGTTCTCTGAGTGCAAACCTAACTGATATGCTTAGGTGGAAAGTCACGTCAGGCTCATAAACACAGAAAGAAGGAGAAGCTGCCAAAAGTAGCAGCAGAAACAGTGCAGGGGTCCCTATTCCCATCTCACTCGGGTCTACCAGCTCTAGTCAGACATTTTTCTTCATAGCTCTGCCATTTCTCTTTCTCTTCCTTGTTTTCTTTTTCTCTAACCCCCCCCTCCCAAACTCTTCAGCTAGCCTGCAGGGTGGCTGTTGTGTTGCCAATCTCTGAATTACTGGACATTTTCTTGGAGAATGTGAGTGATGTGGAGATGCTACTGTTCCCTGGGGATTTCACTTCTCTGGGAGGCCACATAGAACACACATACTTTGTTACACTCCAAGGCAGTATATTCTAGGTGTCTGTACAGAGAGGAGGCATTTTCTCTGTGCTGAAGTTTTAATCAGAACATTTAAAAAAAATACTGAATTAATTCCAAGTATCTGTGTTGATTCTGGTTCTGAGGCTGGATTTCACCTTTTTCTTATTTAATTCATAGGTAGCTCTATTTGTACACTGACCTGATTTTATTCTCTAATAATGATAAATTTGGAAACTTGGACTAGGACTAAAACTGTTCTGGAGAACAAAGCTCTCCATTTGGCTGGCACTCAGTGTATTAAGGCAGTTTTAAGAGATGGTAACACACAATAGCAGTAAAATGAGTGTTCCAGCAGCAATAACTCCAGGGCATTTTTACCTCTACTTGGCAGAGATAGGTATTCGGCCCCCCCCCCCCCATTACAGTGCCCGGAGCCCCTGCTGTGTTGACAGGGGTCAGGTGCTGGGAATATCAAGGACCATTATCTCTCAGGCACTAACCTGAGATACTTGGTACATTTCACACTTAGATTTAGCAGCCTTGTACACCTTCCAACAGGGAAAATTGGTACTTTCTCTCCCTCTCCCAGATGCCTATAAATGAACACTTTCATTTGCCTGAAAGCTTTTTGGCATAGACTAGGCTCCACAACCCAGCATTTGGAGTTGGAAGATTCAGTGAGGTGATGTGGAAAGCATTTAGTGGATCCTGGTACAGGACCTTTGTCTAATCGACCTCTGTTTCCTTTTTTTCTCATTCAATTAAAGTTAGCAATCATGCACTTAATTAATGCATACTGATAGATACAGTGATATATTCTTTGCTGATTTGTAAGGCATTTAATTCTATCTGAGATAATTTAATAGTTTTCAAAGTTACATAGGTGTAGTTCTATACTGCAACCCCTTTCTATGATAACCACAAAATGCTTAGAGACAGCTTGGTGGTCCCTTGATTCCCCTCCAAGTTTAAGTGCTTCACCTCACTAAATTCTACATATGAAAGAAACTATACAAGAGTTGTCGTTTACCTCCTTACTTACATCGTGACTAAACATTATCACCTCTAGTTCCATTCATTTTGTACCAAAGGACACAATACCATTGTCTTATTAAACTGCAGAGTAATATTAAATTGAATTATGTCCCACAATTTCTTTATCCAGTCATCTGTCTATAGGCCATTAGATTGCTTCCACTCCTTAGCTATTGTGAATAGTGCAGATATGAACATAGAGGTACATATTCCTTTTGAATTAGTGTTTTCATATCCTTGGGATATATACCTAGGTGTGGTACTTCAGGATCATAAGGAATTTCAGTTTTTATTTGTTTAAAGACTCTCCATACTATTTTACAAAGGGACTGCAGTAGTTTGTCTCCCCACCAGCAGTATAACAGAGTTCCTTTTTCTCTGTATCCTCTTCAACACTTGTCACGTCCTATTTTGTTGATATAAGCCATTCTTAGAGACATAAGGTGGTATCATGGTTTTAATTTGTATTTCTCTAACTATAAGTGAGCTGGAACATTTTTCCCCACTTTTTCTGTGGACCATGTGTATATCCTATTTCGAAAACTCAAACTGACTCTTTCATATAGAGATAGGCACCCTAGGACATAGTGTTGTGGATAAGGTATTGTACTCTCAAGCATGAGATCCCAACTTTAATCCCTAGTATAGCATGTGCTGAAGTGATGTTCTGGTTCTCTTTCATTTTTGTAAATAAATAAATCTTAAAAGAGAGAGAGAGACAGAGAGAGACACAGGGAGTCAGAGGGGGAGAAGGAAAGATACCATAGCATTGAAGTTTTCTCCAGTGCTGTAAGGGCCAGGCTCCAACTTGGGTGGTGCACATGACAAAGCAGTTGAACTATCCAGGTGAGTTATCTTGTCAGCCCATTGTGGTATCTTGGTTGATGGTGCTGTTGACTTCAGGCATATTCTTACTGATTTTTTTTTGCCTGCTATATCTGTCTGTTTCTGTTTGATGGGTGTTGAGGTCTCCAGTAAGAATAACAGATTAATTTATTTTTCTTGGTAGCTCTATTTTCACCACATGTGTTTTGATAGTCTATTGTTAGGCACACACACATTAAGGATTTTTGTTCCTGGAATATTGATACTTCTATTACAATGTAGTGAACATTTTCATACAGGATAAAACTTTCCTTGCTCTGAAATCTGTTGTACTGTGACTCTCAATTTCATTCTGTCTGCTGCTCTAGTTTGGTGGTGGCAACAGTTTGTGTTGTGACCTCACTAGCTGACACATTAAGAAGAGTTGTTGAAATTTTAATTTACATTTTTTCATGTAAAAAATGTTCTGTTGGAAGATGACAAATATCACCATAATGCCAAACTGCCTTCCCTGGGCAGATGACTTCACCAATGTGTCTTGGAACCCCACCTACCCAGAGCCCTACCCCAGTAGGGCAGGGTAGAGACAGGCTGGGGGTATGGATTGACATGCCAATTGTCATTCAATTCAATTCTGTAATTGCTAATTACAGAAGCCAGACCTCCAACCTTCTGTACTCCATAGAGATCTTTGGTCCATACTTCCAGAGGATTAAGAATAGAGAAGCCTCCAATAGAGGAGATGGGATATCACACTCTGGTTGTGGAAATTGTATGAATTGTACCCCTTTTATCCCACAATCTTCTCAACCACTATTAAATAACTAATAAAAAAAAGAAGTTGAATAAGAAAACACAAAGAAGAACTTGGACTGGATTTTGTATATTGCACCAAAGTAAAAGACTCTGGGGTGTGGGGGAGGGTTCAGGTCCTGGAACACGATGGCAGAGGAGGAACCAGAGGAGGTTAGATTGTAATGTGGAAGACTGAGAAATGTTATACATCTACAAACTACTGTATTTTACTTTTGACTGTAAGTCATTTATCTCCCAGATAAAGAAAAAAACAGTTAAAAATGATGTAGGTATGACTTAGAAAGGAAGTGAAGGCAGGGCAATATAAGTAAATAAAAATGGAGAAAAAGGGAGTCGGGTGGTAGCGCAGAGGTTAAGTGCGCATGGCGCAAAGCGCAAGGACTGGTGTAAGGATCCCGGTTCGAGACCCTGGCTCCCCACCTGCAGGGGAGTCACTTCACAGGTGGTGAAGTAGGTCTGCAGGTATAAAAAGAAATGGAGAAAAAAAGAAAAATGTTCTGTTGGCCTTTTGGATCTCTTCTTTGGTGAATATTCTGTTCATATTCTCTCCACATTTTTGGGCAGGGTCTTTTTTGTTGTTGTTGTTGCTGAGTGTGGTGAACTCTTTATATATTTTGGTTATTATACTTTTGTCTAATGTATGGCATTGAAAGACTGAAGACCCTCTCCCATTCTGTAAAGGGTCTCTTTGTTTGGATGGTGGTTTCTTTTGATGTGCAGAAGCTTTTTAATTTGATGTAGTCCCATTGTATACATTTGTTTTAGTCTTCCTTGCCATTGGATTTGTATCACTAAAGGTGCATATAAAATATAAATGAAAGGGCCAGGTGGCAGTGTACCTGGTTAAGCACACACATTATAGTGTGCAGAGATCTAGGTTCAAGCCCCTGGCTACCACCTGTAGGGGGGGGAAGCTTCATGAAAGGTGAAGCAGGGCTGCAGTTGTCTTTCTGTCTCTCACCTCACCCTGTGTGGAGCTTGAAGGAGTCATGTTAAGTGAGATGAGCCAGAAAGACAAGGATGAATATATATAAAAGACTTTCATGGTTGAGGCACCAAAGGTCCTAGTTTCAATCCCAAGTACTACCATGAACTAGAGCTGAGCTGTGTTCTGGTTAACAAAAAGCTAATTAGGAGTATGGAACTAGGTTCATCATGAGGTGCAGAAGGTTGGAGGTATGGCTTCTGTAATTGCTTCCCTCTGAACGTGGGTGTTGACAGGTCGATCCATACTCCCAGCCTGTCTCTCTCATTCCCTAGTGGGGCTGGGTTCTGGGGTAGTGGGGCTCCAGGACACATTGGTGGGGTTGTCTGCCCAGGGAAGTTCAGTTGGCATCATGTTAGCATCTGGAACCTGGTGGCTGAAAAAAGAATTAACATATAGAGCCAAACGAATTGTTGACTAATCATGAATCTAAAGGCTGGAATAGTTCATATGAAGAGTTGGGGGGGGGGTCTCCATTTTGTGGATAGTTAGTGGCTCTATTTTAGTTATATTCCAAAGAGCCCATGACTATACTAGGTTTTTTTTTGTTTGTTTGTTTCCTGAGCCTGACATTTGATATGCAGGTGGATCTAAGTTATTGTATGGGGAGATGATATGACTGAAAAAGGACCAGAAAGCCGGATCAGGGAAGAAAAGTAGCTCCCAAATATGGGAAAGAATAGGAAAGCTATCAGGGGAGGTGATGGGATACGGAGTTCTGGTGGTAGGAATTGTGTGGAGTTGTGCCCCTCTTATCCTGTGGTTTTTGTTAGTGTTTCCTTTTTATAAAAAAAAAATACAAAGCAGAACTTAGACTGGTGTATTGAACCAAAATAAAGGACTTTGGTAAGGGTGAGGGGTGGTGGTTCAGGTCATGGTGCACGATGGTGAGGAGGACTTCAGTGGTGGTGGGTTAGAGTGTTTTGTGGAAAACTGAGAACTTTTATTTTATTTTTTAATTTAAAAAAAATATTTATTCCCTTTTGTTGCCCTTGTTTTACTGTTGTAGTTATTATTGTTGTTGTCGTTGTTGGATAGGACAGAGAGAAATGGAGAGAGGAGGGGAAGACAGAGAGGGGGAGAAAAATATAGACACCTGCAGACCTGCTTCACCACCTGTGAAGTGACTCCCCTGCAGGTGAGGAGCCAGGGCTCGAACTGGGATCCTTATGCCCTTTCGCTTTGTGCCACCTGCACTTAACCCACTGTGCTACCGCCCGACTCCCGAAAACTGAGAAATTTTACATATGTACCAACAAATGTATTTATTGTTGACTGTAAGCCACTAGTCCCTTAAGTAAAAAATTATTTTTCACTTGCTTAGTTTTTTGCTTGTTTAGAGAGAGTGATTTTTTTTAACCTACATTGTTCCTTGTTTAAAATGATGGCTTTTTAAAAGAAGATGGCTCCTTTACATTGAAAAGCCTCTTTTAAATAAAAATTAAGTATAGCCTAGCTGATCTCCAATGTTGAATTATAGACAAACTGAGAACAAGAGAGGATTTCCTGGAAACCCAAGGGTTATCTAAGACATTGCAGAGATGACCTCTATATTTTCTATGAAGATAGCTTCAGAAAACATGGTTTACATCCCTCATCCTCTATTTTTGGGCCTGAGTCTTGGGCCTAAAAAAGTCTGAAGCTGTGTACTTTGTAATTGCCCCACTTAAGGAAGTGCTTGGGTTTCTGTCCTCTTAATAGTAGAGGTAGATTCTGGTTTAAGTTGAATAAAGACCTGCATTGAATAAAGATCTATCAAATCATGCTAGAATGACTGTGTGCATCAACTTTGGAAACCAACTGCTGGATTAAGGAAATCCCAAACTTGAAATGAATACTGGCTTGAGTTAGTAAGCTTAGAAATATTTCCTGTATTTGAGATTTGCTGATAGGACATGCTTGCCTTAAGTCAAAGGGTCATGTTTTCCTGTAAGCATTTGAGCTCTCTTGCTATTTTGGGTAATCACCTCTTCACACACATATGCTTAATAAGAAGCCAGAGGGTATAGTGAGTTTTGTTGACTCTGTCCTGTGCGACATTTGGATATCTTCCTTGACCAACTGAATACTCTTTATGAGTTTTCCCCTTTTTGTGATCATGTTGTAGAGCTTTTACTAGTCCTTGTATGTAATCCTGCCCTATGTTAACAGGCATTCCTCCTAGTGAGGACAAGATCTGGCCTGTGGTAGATAATGACTCTCCCTGGGGATCTCCTAGGGACAGGCTGGTACTTTCAGGACTGCCATGTGCCTTGATCTTAATTTATCTGTTGTATTTGATATCAGTGGAAGCTGGGAAAAGACCAAATGCTTGACCTCTGTTCCAGGACTGTGTTATTGCACCCACTCCAATGTTTCCTTTGATCCTTGCTTGGCAAGCCAACTAGGGGAACTCCTCAGCTTTTCTTGGTCTCCGAAGAATCAGCTGACTGTCAATTTGTGATTTTTAATCTTCAAATTACAGTTTGATTTGATTGTAGAAAAAGGAGGTTGTGAGGGTCCTCTGAAATTAGTTCATCAGACTGATTCTCTTCTTTGTGTCCATATAAAGATTAATGCCTTGGTGCTGAGTGGTGGCTCACCCTATTGAGCACACATATTACAATGTTCAAGGACTGGGGTTCGAGCCCCCATCCCCACTTACAGGGGAAAAGCTTTCTGAGAAGAGAAGCAGTGCTGCAGGTATTTCTTTTTCTCTTTCTTCCCCTGCCCTCTCAATTTCTGGCTGTCTCTATCCTATAAATAAAGATAATTAAAATAAATTTTAAAAAAAGGTTAAGGCCTCCTCCTCTCCCTTGGTCCATCATTATCTTACTGTTGATGTGACAGTTCTTGAGAGGGAGAACTTTTGATTTTATTTGGTCTTACTGGTTATAACAATTTATAGGCATGGATAAGAGCTGCTACAGAAAGCTTACACTATTTCATGTTAAGTCCTCTCCTACTCCAATAGTTTTGTTAATTTTGGATAGTTTATTTAGAATAAATTCAGATTAACAAAGTTATATTTACATTTGTAATGGGCAAGAGGATCTTCATCAATATTCATTAAAAATTTCGTATAATGAAGATGATTATTGACTTTCTTGTATGTGGAAACCAGAGGTGGGGAAAAAAGGAAAGAAGGGAACCTGAAACAATCCTGTGTATAAAATATCAGAGCTAGATTAGAAAAACAAGTGTTTCAGGTAATCTTTTTATGTGTAAATTCATATATTATAATCACACAAACTTCCTTGTGAATCTTCTATTCTCTTCTGAAATCTTTTTGTGAGAATTGTGAAATAATGAAAGTACAACTCAAATATTAATTAATACTTTTGAGAGAGAGAGAGAAAGAGAGAAATACTGACCAGACATCTTTCTGGCATGTGAGGTGCTGTGGATTGAACCTAAGAATACAAGTCCCACACATGCAATTTTTGTGCTCAGCTATTGAGTCAACCTCTTCAACTCTTGAAAAATCATTCTTAAAATGTGTTTTATTGACTTCATCTCTCAAAAGAAGCTTTGTTGTGGTGGTGTCTTTACTTTTTTAAAATTAAAATATTTATTTATTCCCTTTTGTTGCCCTTATTGTATTATTGTTGTTGTTGTAATTGATGTCATTGTTGTTGGATAGGACAGAGAGACATGGAGAGAGGAGGGGAAGACAAAGAGAGCGAGAAAAGGATAGAAACCTACAGATCTGCTTCACCACCTGTGAAGTGACTCCCCTGCAGGTGGGGAGCTGGGGGCTTGAACCGGGATCCTTATGCCAGTCCTTGCGTTTTGCTCCACCTGTGCTTAACTTGCTGTGCTATGGCCCCACTCCCTGATTTTTTTTTTCCCAAGTCTTTTTCCTTCTCTCCGAAAAAGTCAGCCTGAAGCAGTGGGGAAAAGAAATGTTTTTTTACTATGATTTGAAATAGTGAGCTTAATGAGTTTTCTCATTAGTTTTAAAAAGAGTCTCTCTTTGCTGGACAGAGGTCAGAAATCAGTCCCTGGAAATGTAGAAAGATGTCAGTATTATGTCTATATATTTAAAAAAAAAAAAAAGAAAGAAAGAAAGAAATGCTGCTGGGCTAGTGTTGCGGGTGGGAGAGAGGATCCAGGGACTCATGGTGGCATGGTAATACAATTCCTTATTGATGCAGGAACGTTCCAGAGTCAGGTGTGAGCACAGTGGGTTAGGCCAAACTGCAATGGCTGCCTCATGCTCTGCACGCCAGCCCTTCTCCAGGTCGGGATGATGGAGAGAAAATAGAAGAGAGTGAGGAAGAGAGAGAAACCAGAAACAGAAGTGGCTTTATAGGGTAAAACTGGAACTGGCAAGTCAGGAACTGAGATGGTTAGGAAAGGGGGTGGAGAGAGGCAAAAGGCATGCTGGGAAGGTGGAAGCATCCTTAGCAACTTTTGTGATAGTTTTAACTGGCAGGAATTATCAATACTCCCAGGGGATAATGTGGTGGGGAGACCTTCAGTCATTTCTATGACAAAGCAGAAGATTGGTATGTAAATAATAATACTTGCATGGAAATATGGTGGTTTGTGGGCCCTGCCAATGTTCAACCACATCTGCACAATTTCCCAACAAAATGTCTTCGTTTTTGTTTCCTTCCTCTTCCTGCCTTCTTCCCCAAGGTCCTAAGTTCAGTGCTGTTCTCTCTCCCCATGCATCTTTTTCTCTCTATCTCTCATAAAAATAAAATAAATGGCGCAAAATGCAAGGACTGGCGTAAGGATCCCGGTTCAAGCTCCCAGCTCCCCACCTGAAGACGGGTTGCTTCACAAGTGGTGAAGCAGGTCTGCAGGTGTCTATCTTTCTATCCCCCTCTCTGTCTTCCCCTCCTCTCTCCATTTCTGTCCTATCCAAAAATGATGACATCAATAACAACAACAATAATAACTACAACAACCTTAGGAATTCATGGTGCAGGCACTGAGCCCCAGAAATATCCATAGAGGCAAATAAAATAAAATAAAACAAAATAAAATAAAATAAAATAAATAAAATAAAAAAACAGAGGTGTGGGGGAGGAAGGGAGAGTAGGAGAGAGAGAGAGAGAGAGGAGAGAGAGACCACAGCACTGAAGCGTCTTCCAGTGTGGTGGGAGGCAAGCTCAAACCTGGGCCACAGGCATGGCAAAGAAGAACCCTTGCAGGTAAACTCTCTTTTTTGTCCCCGTTTAATTTACAATGTTAAAGGTCTTTAGCCCATCATAATCTTTCCTGGTGATTTCCCTGAGTTTCATTTACTGAGTATAGAATTTCTAGGAGATAAAATTCTTTATTTTTGTCTTTTGTGGGCTCTAGTGCAGGTTTTCTTTGTCCAGGGAAAAAACTCTTGTCAGCCTTTCAGGAGACAAAGAATAGCTATAACTTGGTGTGTTGAGTGTCCTATTATTAGCTCACTTTGGAGGTTCAACCATATGTATAAGTGTCCAGCCTGGGCATTTTTGGGTGTTTAAGGTTGTGTTAGGGCAGACTGCCCAAGAGAAAGGAGGAATTAAACATCTGGAACTGATGGTTTGCTTCTGGCTTACAAAGTGCAGTAAAATACAACAGCAAAGGCTGGAACAGCAGCAAGGAAGCCCTACTGACATAGGGGGGCAGAGAACTGGCTGGATGACTCAGGATAAAATCTTCACTCTTGGGAGTTGGGCTGTAGCGCAGCGAGTTAAGCACAGGTGGCGCAAAGCACAAGGACCGGCATAAGGATCCCGGTTCGAGCCCCGGCTCCCCACCTGCAGGGGAGTCACTTCACAGGCGGTGAAGCAGGTCTGCAGGTGTCTGTCTTTCTCTCCTCCTCTCTGTCTTCCCCTCCTCTCTCCATTTCTCTCTGTCCTATCCAACAACAATGACAACAACAATAATAATAACTACAACAATAAAACAACAAGGGCAACAAAAGGGAATAAATAAAATAAAAAAAAAATTAAAAAAATTAAAAAAAAAGTTTAAAAAATCTTCACTCTCCTCCAGTGCTCAGGATGTGTGGCTAAATAGTAGGAATCTTTTCACATCATTCTCATGATAAATTAGGGAAAAGGGTGGATAATTCCCTCAGAAATCGGTATTTATTCAAAAACACAGAATGCAGCTCAGCTCAGCTCCAGCTGGGAGTGAGGCCAGGACTGGGCCCAGGACTTCAGACCCTCAGGGCATACACGTTGCTTTGCATAACCACTGTGCTAACTATCCTCCACCCTGTTTTATCTCTGGTCATAAGTGAATGATTAAGATAAATAATCTACTTATAGTTAAAAAGAACTCAGGACTACATAGCCTGCAGGGAAGATAGAAAAGATAGGAGAATTTAACAGTCACTGTGCTTTAACTCAGGGATTGAGATATCATTAAAACAACTGTTAATTTCCAAAACTGTGAACTCGTACTACCTTACTTAGATACAAGTCAATCCAGGCAAGTGAGATTAGTGGATTGAAAAGTACTGAGAGTGGGACCTCATAACACACCAAATACAATGGGTAAACCAAGAAGAAACATTTGGAGAAATGAATCAGGACAAAAGCTCAGATAAAAGCCCCCAAAAGATAAAAGCACACAAGAATGAAAACAACATCTAAACACTAACTGATGCAATAGTTACAGGAGTGAGGAAGCTTTTGAAAGTAATGTCATTAGAAATGGGGAAACAGCAAATGAGACTCTGAAAAAAATGCTAATTATTTCGATAATCAGAAAGCAAAACACTGAAATAACTGAGCTAAGAACACAAATAGTTGAACAAGCCAATTAAGTATCTGAACAGGGTAACAAAATTGTTGAGCTACTGGAAACTGAGAAAAGAGAGAACAGAATAAGTGAGGCACAAAACAGAATTAAGAAGATCAAGGATGAATTAGAGAAAACTAAAAAAGTGGTAAGAGCTCTCAAAAAGGATTAGGAGATATTGAAAACAACAACAGACTTATGGTATGACTTCAAAAGAAGTAATAAACATATTTCTAGCTTATCAGAGGAAGAAAGAGTGGGAGAGGAAGAAAGAGAGGGAGGGGAAGAAAGCATTCTACAGGACATAACAGCTGAGAACTTCTGATATAGGCAACATAAAACACATAAAAGTTCAAGAAGCCCTGAGGGTTCCAAACAGAAATAACCCAGACCTAAAGACATCAAGACACATCATATTTAGAATGAAAATGAATAAGGATAAAGAAGTATCCTGTAGATTGCAAGAGAAAAACAGAGTCACTTAAATAGGAAAACCCGTAAAATTAGCATCAGCTTTCTTCACACAAATGCTAAAGGCCAGAAAAGAATGGCAAGATATCTATCGAGTGCTCAATGAGGAAGGCATTCAACCAAGACTACTGCATCTGGCTAGACTGTCATTCAGACTAGATGAAGGCATAAAAACTTCTCAGACAAGCAACAGCTGAAGGAATCAACAATCACCAAGCCTTCCCTGCAAGAAGTTCTGCAAGGTCTCCTATAAACAATGAGATCACCATACTAGACTTCTATTAACAGTTATATGACACCATGCTACCCTGAGCCATATACAAATTTAATGCAGTCCCCATCAAGATCCCAACCAATGTTTTTTAGGAGACTAGAACAAAAGCTACACATGTTTATCAGGAAACAGAAAAGACCTAGAACTGCCAAAACTATTTTGAGAAGAAAGAACAGAACTGGAGGTTTCACACTCACAGATATCAAATTGTATTCTAGTGCCACTGTAATCAAAACTATTTGGTACTGGAACATAAATAGTCACACTGACCCGTAGAATAGAATTGAGAGCCCAGAAGTAAGCCCCCACACCTGTGGACATCTAATTTTTGACAAAGGTTCCCAGACTATTAGATGGGGGAAGCAGAGTCTCTTCAACAAATGGTGTTGGAAAAAATGGGTTGAAACATGCAGAAGAATGAAACTGAACCACTATATTTCACCAAACAGAAAAGCAAATTGCAAGTGGATCAAGGACTTGGATATTAGACTAGAAACTATCAAATACTTAGAGGAAAATATTGGCAGAACTCTTTTCCATATAAATTTTAAAGACATCTTCAATTATATGAATCCAGTTAGGAAGAAGACTAAAACAAAAATAAACCAATAGGACTACATCAAATTAAAAAGCTTCTGCACAGCAAACGAAATCACTACCCTAACAAAGAGAACTCCTATTCAGTGGGAGAAGATCTTTACATACCACACTTCAGACAAGAGGCTAATATCCCAAATATATAAAGAGCTGTTTAAACTCAACAACAATAAAACAAATGACCCCATACTAAAATGGGAAGAGAATATAAACAGAATCCAAAAAGATCCAAAAAGATCTCCAAAGAGATCCAAAAAGCCAATAAACATATGAAAAAATGTTCCAAGTCACTGATTTTCAGAGAAATACAAATGAAGACAACAGTGAGATACTACTTCTCCTGTGAGAATGTCATACATCAGAAAAGGTAGCAGCAACCAATGTTGGAGAACTCAGAAACACATTCTGAATATATGCTTTATATTTTCCCAGTCTTTTGTTTTCTGGAGTATTTGACTCTTATTACATGTTGGTAGATAGAACCTGAATTGTGCCATGACTTGGATCCATTATTAAATGCTTGAATTTGAAACTTTGAAAATTCTCACCTGGGCTATTTCTTGAGGGCATAAATATGCTGTGACATTCTCAGCTTTCCTGTTTTCAGTGCCCATTTGGTAAGGAGCCAAGATTAAGTGTCAAAGCTCAGACTAACTGACCTACTCCTTCCATGAGGAATAGGAGGTGAATTCATTGTGGTTCACAACACCAAACTTTGAGGCACTGAAGCTATTGTTGGTTTTTTTCTATCTTTCTTGGTAATGGTATTGAGACTCTGGTACTTTAACTGAAGGTTAACTATTAGAGAGTGGTGATTTTCAGGCCTATAGTTATCAAGGTATGAGTATCATATATTCATTTAAAAAAAGCACACTAAAACAGAGACACAATGCTATACCAGATCACACAGCAGGACTGATGCCACTTAAATAATTTTTTTCCCCTGGAAGATCTTGGCTTGGCCTTCAATTTAAATTTTTCTCTGAGGGAAGCTGTATCTTTTATGTTACTAATGGCAGGTACTTCAATTATCCAGAGGCCTTGGTCCTCATTTAAACTATTTTTAAGGCTCCAAAAAAGATTATATCATGGAGGCTTCTCTTCTAAGCAAGCAAGAATGGGTGTTGGGAATGGAGGGAAGGAAGGAGGTAGAGTCTATTTTAGGATGGCTTCACTTTACACCAAACAGCTTTCACTTGGGTCCTTCATCCTCAATTCCTTCTTTGGACCCTCTCAGTGGAGAATAAGTGAGATATCACCCTTCCCTGACAAAGCCACAGACCTCAAGCTGGCAGAATAACCTCTTTTTCATAGGTCATACATGCCTAGCCTGAAGGCTACATGATTTTTTACAGGCGAGGTCTCCCTACAAGAGCAATTCTCTAAAGTTCTGACATTTTTTTTCCCTTCAACCTTCCTATTTACTCTTCCCAGTTTTTTCAAATGGTCAGAATATGTCAGACTGAATGTGAAGTATTTTATCATATGCTTATGTTAAGTAGTGGTTTTTCAATAACATGCTAGGATATAACCTCTTAGCTACACATTTTGAACAGAAATGCATTTCAAGGACCACCAATTAGAGTAAAAGAAATTGGGACTGTCGGGGGCCGGGCGGTAGTGCAGTGGGTTAAGCACACGTGGCACAAAGTGCAAGGACTGGCCTAAGGATCCCAGTTCGCGCCCCTGGCTCCCCACTTCACAGTCTCTTCACAGGTCTGCAGGTGTCTATCCTTCTCTCCCCCTCTGTCTTCCCCTCCTTTTCCCATTTCTCTCTGTCCTATCCAACAATGAACGACATCAACAATAACAATAATAACCACAACAAGGCTACAACAACAACGGCAACAAAAGGGGGAAAATGGCCTCCAGGAACAGTGGATTCATGGTGCAGGCACTGAGCCCCAGCAATAACCCTGGAGGCAAAAAAAAAAAAAAAGAAATTGGTACTGTCATACAGAATCTGGATTGGGAGACTGCTACTATAGAACATATAATAGAAGGGAAAGACCTTTCTTGACTTGAGGTTGTCTGGAAATTTTGTGAAGTTCATTGAAGGACCTGGAGACAACCTGAATTATAAATCACAACTTCATTGCATTTGTTTTTTCTATGCATCTCTTTTGAGTCCTGACAGTTTGGGTCATTTTAAGCCATCAAACCACTGTCCACTGAGAGGGACAAAAAAAGTAGCAGCTACTTCTGTTTCCCTTAAACTTGTAGTCCTCAGCTAAAGGCTTCACTGCCAGGTCCCTGTCAAGCTCTTTGACTTTCCTGAATGACTGCTCACACCCTGCTGTTTCAAGGCTGGGTGCTCCCCAGCTGGAGCCCTGAAAATGCTTGTGCAGCATCCCTAAAGTAGTAAGCTAACTTGAAAGAAACTCCCACCAAGTAAATCACTAGGACCGGATGGTTTTCATCCAAGAGTTGGGGAAGGAAATGAAGTGTGAAATAGCACAGATACTGATGAAGACATTAGTTCTCCATTAAAACCACAACTGTGTCAGAACATCGGAAGTTTGCTAACATGATGAACTTATTGCTGGAGGAGAGAGACCAGTGGTTTATCTGCTGCCTCTGAGAAATGCAGTCAAGTTAGAAAAAAGGGTGCAAAAAGACAAATGACATAATAACCCCTGCTTTTTCAGAGCAGAAGTCAGCAATGCTGACTTGTGCATGGTGGCATTTTAGTGGAGAAAGAATTTCTACCAAACAGGCTGGTGTCTCTTACTCTAAACCCTGGAGAATGTACCAATCTATTTGGTGCTTTTCCTTCTAAGATTGGATTTGGACCTTACCTTCTTCAGTTCTGTGCTCTTGACTGTCACCATCCAATATGACCAGGGTTAACACATTATGTTGAAATTCATTCGCTCTCCTTAGTTATGGGATTTTTTTTTTTTATTGTGGCTCCCACTGGCTCATAATGAAATTGTAAATAATGGCATAAAGGAGATCTTTCACAGGTAGTTTAGTTTAGGAGCATGACAAGAAACATTTTACATTCTTTCTTCTAAAGACTGAGTTAGCAGAACATTTATCTCTAGGGGATAATTTTTGTGTGTGTGTGTGTGAGAACTGAATCCAGATGTGTAACCCTGATCCAGAGCAGGGTAGGGCCTTTCTGGATGGAAGGTGAGTTACTCCCTTTGAGGCAACAGACAGCATGTTTCTGAAGGTCCTTTGGAGAAATGTGAATCAACAGCAACAACCTTTTTCAGACAGTTTCTGGCAGAGTGTAAAGAAAGCTGTAAACATGGTTGAGTCCTGTCACCACAACAGTGACTCCATGGGGGGAAGAAGAGAGATTGGGTTTGAAGAAAAAGCTACACTGAGGTTCACAGAGGAAAGGAGACAGAAATGTTGGGCTCTAGAGAAGCTGAGTAGCTTTCCAGAATTTATGGGAAACTTGAGGTTTCCCAGGACTGGCCTCATTTCACATGAAGGGAGCACAAGTCCAATGCTGTTACAGATCTTTGAATTCCACAGACCTTTGTGCAAAACATTTTGCTATTGCATTCAATCAAGCTGCCTGTAATGATGAAAGTAATTTGGCTTTAATAACTATCCCACAGTCTCCCAGCGGCCTCCTCATAAACAGGTAGATGATAGAGCAGAGCCTTTGGCATGGATTGTAATCTGATCATTTAAGGAAGAATCTGCTTTAATTAGATGATGGGCTGTTTTGCTTGAACAAAGAAGATGCAACAGGAAATTAAACATAGTAACATGCATTCAGCATGGGAAAGACACTCATCATACAATAATTATTCATAGAAAATTCAGGATCTTGGCAAACTATAGGTTTGTCTAGTAGGTGCTGTGGTTCAGAGGCCATGGTAGTAATGACATGATGATGTCCATTAGTCAGCAGCTGCTGAGCAAGAGTTGATCAAACACACAGCATAGGAGGTGCAGATGAGGGGAGACATTATAATGGTTATACAAATGACTTTCATGCCTCATACTCTGAGGTCCCAGGTTCAGCCCCTGCCACTGTCATAAATGCTGGTAAAAACAAACAAACAAGCAAAAAACCAAACATGGATGAAAGAAAAGAGTGTATCCAGGCTTCCAGCAAACAGGTCTTCTTACTTCACTGCTTGGCACCAGATTCTCAGTTTCCTCTTTGATGGTTACTATAAATTAAGTTTGAATTGAGCATGATGTTCATAGCACAGGGAAAAAATCTGTTGAAGATGATTAAAAGTAGTGCTGGGAGTTGGGTGGTAGCGCAGCGGTTTAAGCGCACAGGGCACAAAGTGCAAGGGCCAATATAAGGATCCTTGTTAAAGCCTCTGGCTCCCCACCTGCAGGGGGTTGCTTTGCAAGTGGTGAAGCAGGTCTGCAGGTGTCTACCTTTCTCTCCTCCTCTCTGTCTTCTCTTCCTCTCGATTTCTTTCTGTCCTAGCCAACAACAACAACAGCTATGACAACAATAACAGCTACAAGTGCAACAAGGGCAATAAAATGGGAAAAATGGCCTCCAGGAGCAGCGGATTCATAGTGTAAACACTGAACCCCAGTGATAACCCTTGAGGCAAAACAAAACAAAACAAAACAAAACAACAACAAAAACCAAACCAAACCAAAACAAGACAAACAAAAAAACCATAGTGCTGATGACTGACATGTCAAAGGGCATATAGTTTATAAGGTAATTCCATTTATATTGTTCTGCCCCATGGAGGACCCCTAGAGTTGGGTAAGATCACAGGATTCCATATCTACTTCCCACAGATGCATCAATTGAGATTCAGCAGGTTAAAAGGCTTCATCAAGGTCAGAATCAGGTTTTTAATTCCTGCCTTCTAAAGCTGAACCCACAGTCTCTTTCACCATTGAATGATAGATAATGGAGTACTGACTCAATTTATCATGCACTTTCATGACAGTCAAGTCTCAAGTGTCATGGGGTGATAAAAATAGACCTTGAGGGCAAGGAGATTCGAAGTAGCAAACAAACTGAGCTCACCAACATGTTCTTCTCTTTGGCAAGCACAGGTGCCATGGCCTTTAGGAAAGCCTTGGCAGGCCTGCGGGGGGCTGCGTCACCTATGTTCTGTGTCCAGCTTTCCCTGGGGAGTTGCCTTTCAGCTTCAGTGCCAGCCCTAGGCTCTACCTCAGAGGACATGGAACAAAGTGGGAAGGGAGGGAGGAGATTTCTTCTGAGGTGATGCATGTGGATATTATAGTCTATCCTGGTGAAGGGTGGGACTGCATGTTCCACAGTGACAAAACTATGGTTTTGACACACATAAAAAGGAAGACCCAGGTGTCCCTGTGTCACTGAGGTATTTCTGGAGAACTAAGGGAAAGTAAAGCAAGAGAGAATGAAGGGGGTGGGAGAGATAGCATGATGGCTATACAAATAAGATGTTTTGTGTTTAAAGCTCCAAGGTTTCAAGTTCAGTTCCTAGCACCACCATAAGCCAGAGGTGAACAGTGCTCTGGTAAGACAGACAGACAGAGAGAGAGAGAGAGAAAGAAAGAGAGAGAGAGAGAGAGAGAAAGAGAGAGAGAGAGACAGACAGCAGTGGGAACTAAAACAAGAGAGAGGAAGCAGTGGGAATAAAACAAGTCCCATTGTTATTCAATGAATGATAATTTATAAGCTCTATCCTTCTCAAACAGATTTGATATGGATTTGACACATATTTCTCATTTATGCCATACTTGTATGTGGCTAAAGATAGGGCCAGGGAGATGGCATACTGGTTGTGCAAAATAATTTTATGCCTGAAGCTCTGACTTCCCAGGATCAATCCCCAGTACCACCATAAGCCAGAGCTGAGCTGTACTCTGGTTAAAAATAAGTAGAATAGGGGTTGAGCAGTGGTGCACTAGGTAGGGGAGACATATTACCATGCAGGAGGATCCAAGTTTAAACTCCCACTCCCCACCTGGAAGGGGGGAAGCTTCATGAGCAGTGGAGCAATGAAGCAGTGTAATAGTGTAGCAGGCGCCTCTTTTTTTCTACTCTGTCTCCAACTTACTTTTCAATTTTGTCTGTCTTTATTTAGTAAATAAACAAAATTTTAAAAGTTTAAAAATACAATAAAGATAATAGAAAATAAGGAACAATATAGAAAAAGTGGGAGGTATTCCTACACAACCATTTAACATGTCTTTGTCATTCAAAGAGAGGCAAAATATATTTTTGAAATGCATCACTAGTGTTCTGTCATAGTCTGCTGACTGTCTTATTGAAAATATATGGTCAAGGGGAAATGCTTTGCATTACAGCAAAAGAGAACTTCAAATATGGATATTTTTCTACTTGAAGAACTATCAAGACAATGATCCTTTACTATTTTTTTTTTGTCATAGATTCTTTTGAGAATGCCTCAAACACCACACATTCTTTTCCCAGGAAAAAAAATTCAACCTCTTATAAATTTAATTTATAACTTTAGGTTACTTTTAACCCCTCAGAATTTGTTTATTGACTTTAGGTTCATGACTTTTCCATTTAAAAATTAAAAAAAAGAAAGAAATCACTGTTTTGTGAAATAGTCTTCCTTTCCAAAAGATTCACTGTACGCAATTAAGGTTATTGTATCTAAAATGGAGGCATATGACCTGTGTGACATACAAAAATTCTGATTTATATGAAAGTCTCTAGCCAAAAACATTAAATTTTTAATTTTATTTTATTGCTACATGGGTTATTGCCAGGCCTCAGTGCCTACATGGTGAATCCAGTGGCTTTACTTTTTTCTGTTATTTTTTTCCTCCTCCTCTTTTTTTTTTTTTTTTTTTATTAATGGAGACAGAGAGAAACTGAGAGGGAAGGGAGAGACTGAGAAGCAGAGAGAAAGAAAATCACCTGCAGCCCTGCTTCACTGCTTGTGAAACTTCTCCCCTGCAGGTGGAGCCTGGGGACATGAACCTGGGTCCTTGCACATGACAACATATATACTCTAGTGGGTGTGCCACTGCGAAGCCTGTAGACCGTAACATTTGATTTTTAAATATTTAGTTCCTGCACATTCATTAATAATTTTAATGCTATGTCTTGTAAGCCTTATAAAAATGCCCAGTGCAAAATACAGCATTAGGGCGGGGGAGATAGCAAATGGTTATGCAAAAAGACCTTCATATCTGAGGTACTAAAAGTCTCAGTTTCAATCCCCAGAACAATAATAATAATAATAATAATAATAATAATAATAATAATAATAATATCTTAGTCTTTTAAAGATGCTGTATAATATACACTCCAGTGTAATTTTTCTCTGATGACATCTGTGATATTTAATATAGTAAGGAAAACATGCCTTCACTGATTAATTTTGATTACCTGTAGATTATGATATATAAGATAATTCTTTAATATATGCAATAGTCCATACATCATCAATATGCTCTCATCTCTGGACTTGTGAATTCATCAAAAAAATATTACTTCCACATGTTCCTAAAATGATTTAAGATTTTTGACTGGTTGGTGGTCTGTTGGTTTTAAAAATCTGACCTGTCAGAATGCCATCTTTAAACCCCAGTGATGCACAAAGGCTTGGAATTAGTGGGAGCTGAATTTATTATAGAACAAAGAGAGGTGATGATTAACACACCCATTTGAGCAGTGGAGGGGAACTAATCCTTGAATGGATTAGATGCCATGATCCTAAAATCACATTCCTGAGTGTTGGGTCCTTGCCCAGAAATGAGGAGAGGCCAAACACTGATGCCTCCTAAATTGACAGTGTACCTCCATGGGATTCTGGTCAAGGATACTCGAGTGGGAGAGTTGACGGCCTGGGTCTTGCAGAATTGAGGGTCTAGGTCTACTATGTATACAGTGATGGTTATTAGAACTAGGAGCTCACTCAACTAGTCTTCACTTAATTCATTTTTGCTCTTATTACTTCTTATTACTTCTCAGCTCTGGTATATAGTGGTACAGGGGATTGAACCTGGGACTTTGGAGCCTTAGGCTTAAGAGTCTCTTTACACAACCATTATGTTATTTCCCTCAACTTCACTCAATTAATGTTACCCAACCATCAGATTGCCTGCCTGTTTGGGTGGAGATCACATTAAATAAATGAGACTTTTTATACTGCTAATTACTGTATATAGCTATAAATAAGTTATAATCTGTTGGAAATGACATTAGATTATTTTTAAAACTGGTATGAAGTCTATCAAAAAGATGAAGTGAATTATTATTCACTGACCTTATAGAAGGCAGGAGATATAGGCAGGCTTTATTTATTTATTTTTGCCAACAGGGTTATTTCTGGGGGTTGGTGCCTGCACAATAAATTAACTGCTCCTGAAGGTAATTTTTTCCCCTCTTTTTTCCCTTTCTATTTTTATTTGACAGGGCAGAGAGAAATTGAGAGGGGAGAGGAGGAGAGAGGGAGAGAGAAAGATAGAGATCTTCAGACTTGATTCACGACTCATGAAGTATTCCTCCTACATGTAAAGAGCAGGGGCCTGAACTTGGGTCCTTGTGCATAGTGATATGTGTGCTTAACTGGGTGTGCCACTGCCTGGCCTCCTAGGCAAGCTCTCTTTATCCACCGACCATACCTGGTAGATTTGAAACACTCCTAGGATGTAATTCCAGGGTGATTTATCCTTATATAAAGAGTTCATGAGCAGAGCACTAAGCCCATTTTCTAATTAATCTTTTCCCAATATGCAGTCTTTCCTCTGCTATGTCTTGTAAGCCTTATAAAAATGCACAATACAAAATATAGCATTAAGGCTGGGGAGATAGCAAATGGTTACGCAAAAAGAACTTCATACCTGAGGTGCTAAAGGTCCCAGTTTCAATTACCAGAACAAAAACAAACAAACACCAGAAAAAATTATAAAAACAACAACAACAATACATTATATAACATTGATGGAGTCCTCCCACACAAGGCCCATCTCCTAAGATGGAAAGCAACTACTAGGAAAGTCATGTTGACCCTCTTTCTTTGGGATGAGGAGCACCTGACTCACAAGCCCAGGTGCTCAGGAAATCTCCTGTCACTCTGACATGGGCTATGACCTGGTGCCATGGCCGAAGCTTCTAAATACAGTTCAGGCTGGGTCATCATGACAGATGCTGCGCTGGCAACAACTACGGGGACTGAAGTGGGAACTCTGTCAGAACTTAAATGCCACTGTCTCTGGGCTTGAAGTCTTCTTGGGCTGGGACAGGGAGCAGCAGTGCAGAGCCTTATAGGCAGGAGGGGAGGAGCATTTTTTTGGCAAGGGAATCTTGCTGCCTCGGTGACACCACCACTTCTACAGAAGGCAACGGACACCCAACAACACACCAGCTATTTTAGAAGCTGTCAGTTTCTGAATTGCTGACACACTTGGAGGACACTGTCTTTTCAAGGGTCATTCTGACCCTTCAAGGTAGGTAGGCCTGGGGGAAAACACTAGTCAAGGCTCTGCTGAAGAATGGATTTAGCCTGATAAGATTGACTCCAGAACTGAGAACTAGAGCAAGGAATATCATGTTGACTTTGGGATTCCCAAATCAACCCTCTGCAAAGAAGACAGTGTGAAACAATTCCTAACCCATCCCCATCCTGCCATTCTTGGTCATCACCAAGAACCTATCTCAGAAGTAGCATCCTTTGACAGTTCATTTGTTTCTTGGGAGGGCTTTAGAGGAAAAAAAGACTAGAGTAGAAGGGACAGGAGAGAACTCTTTGTACTTCAGGGGTGAGGCTGGAATTCTAAGTTCTGTAAGCACCTCAAACTGGTGTAAGTAAAATGTGACTTTAAGGACACTGCTATTTGTACTGTCCATCTAGTGTTTTATGTTTGTATTTTCCTCTCAGTGATTTTGTTCTTGAGACTCCAAAGTGAATTCCTTCATGTAGTCAAAAACATATGATTTTAGGACTCTGAAAATAATGTGAGATGGTGGATGAATTCAAATTTTGGATACTTCTCTTTCTGATGTTTTGGGGTGAGTGGTGCAGGGCATGTTATCTTGATTAAGATCAATGATCTCCTTTTCGAAAAGGGTATATAATGCCTAGGCCTCATCCTCCCTGCAGAATCCCTTTGACACTGGATTTTCTATGACTCTGTATGGATTACTTCCCATTAACGGGAGGCAGGCAGTGATAGTGCTCTTAAGTCTGTTATTTTGGAGTCAGGATCCTGAAACCCAACTCTTCTTTATCTTTCCCACATCTCTCTTAACAGTACCCTTGAGATGCTTCTGGAGCTAATGTTGATCTCTCTGCTTCTTACCGTTCAAGGCTAGGATTTGCTTTTCTGGCCCCTTCCTTTTACTGAAGATCGTTAATACATCTTTTCTCATTGGTCCATCCTGTTCCCCTTCTTTCAGATTCCAGTTATTTTTCCTTCTCAGAGTGTGGTATTACTCCCAGACAAAGAGAGCATCACTTAAGTTGATCCATAGTAAAATACAATTTATTTGGAGTTTTATCTATTTCATTCCTTTTGCTCTGCCTGCCTTTCTACCATTTCTCTTTCCAAAGCCACTTCACTTTGATGGTTTTTGTTCTGTGACCTGAATTATTTTCTTCACCCTGTGTTTTCTCCTGTTGTGTACTTAATTTTTTAAATTAAGATTTAGTTTTCCCTACTTGGAAAAAAGTAAACTGGGCCAGGGAGATAGATCAGTCTGTTAGGACACTGGCTTGCATATCTGAAGTCTAAAGACCTTAAGGTCAATCCCCAGCACCACCTTATGAGTGAACTGAGCAGTACTGTTCTCCCCACACACTCTCTCTTAATGCATAAATAAATCATGTTTCATAAAAAAGAACAAACCTTTTTATTCTTTTTTCAGATATAGGTAAGGGGAAAGAGCTAACCCTTGTGGTCACCTCTCTTTTCAAATGATAGAAGGAACTAACATTTCATACACTGCTTTGTCTACCAGAGGTTCATGGGCATCTCTAGTATTTGAGTTGAGGAAATTTGCTCAATAAAGTTACATCATTGTCTTGAGTCATCCAGATACATCTGTGTTTTTCCTGGGCTAGCAAAATAACTTACTTGGATAGTGTGTTGCTTTGCCATATGTGAGATTCAGGTTCAAGCCTGGCCCCCACAGCTCTTGAAAAGTTTTATTATTGTGGTTTCTTTCCCTCTTTCTGAAAAATTTAGTCCAGAGTGCTGAATCCCTAGAAATGGCAACAAGCACAAACAGGTAAACAAATACCTTCTCATTCCTGGCAGCATCTCTGCAAACTCCACTGCACACAGGAGGAACACTAGTTGCATGAGGTTTGGAGGATCAGTATCTGCTTATGCAACCATCTTCCAGTTCCAGAAGGAGAAGGTGTCTTTGCTGCCTCACTTCCCCTTGATGAGCTCCAAGTATTTGCTGCTTCCCCTGTTTTATCCTCATGCCCATAGATACCTACTCCTCTTGGGGTCACCTGAAGGAAATTTAGTTTATAGAGTTTTCTAGATGTCTGACAGTGACTGCCACTCATCAGTGTGATTAAACACATCTAGTACTCTTTAACAGTGTCAGGTCAGATTTTGCCACTAAGTTTTTAACACAACTAATAGTCATGAAAGGAAGAATGAGTGGAATTTCAATAGCTCAGATTAGGTCTGGAGGTGGCTCTATGGAGGCATAGCATTCAATTAGGATACCCCATTACCTCAATGTATGTTCCCAACTGTACTCAGTTGTCTTACCTAGAAATTTAAAATTGTCATCTGTAGCAGCAGGAGTGGAGCGGTGCGAGGAACAGGTTGCATAGTGTAGGCTGTGCATTAATAAATGTATCTATGGAGAACAGTGAAAACTCAGTGGATTAAAAATCCATTAAAAATTCATAAATGAAGATCTTACATGGCAGCAGGTTAGTAGACTCTGGTATATCATTGGACAATAGTTACAAAATGGATTACCCTGAGATGGGTTTATGTGTAATAATTAATAATAAAAACTTTCATAAAAGTACTAGAATGTCATTTCGGTCTGGTACAGGTGTAAGTGTAGCAAGCCTGAGGGAAACATTATTGAACTTGAAGTCAGGGATAAAAATGATCTTACACGTGAAGAAATTTTGGAATTGCTATACAATGTTTCTAAAGAAGATAATAGCAAACTGAGCGGTTTCACTTGTGTACTTCTAAGCCATGGTGAAGAAGGGATAATTTTTAGAACAAATGGTCCTATTGACCTGAAAAAACTAACAGGTTTCTTCAGAGGTGACTATTATAGAAGTCTTACTGGAAAACCCAAACTGTTCATTATTCAGGCCTGCCTAGATACAGAACTAGACTCTTGTATAGAAACTGACAATAGTACTGAGGATGACATGGCATGTCAGAAAATACCAGTTGAGGCAGACTTCTTTTTTTTTTTTTTTAATTTTTTATTTATAAAAAGGAAACATTGACAAGACCATAGGATAAGAGGTGTACAACTTCACACAATTCCCACCACCAGACCTCCGTATCCCCTCCCCTCCCCTGATAGCTTTCCTATTCTTTATCCCTCTGGGAGTATGGACCCAAGATCATTGTGGAATGCAGAAGGTGGAAGGTCTGGCTTCTGTAATTGCTTCCCCACTGAACATGGGCATTGACAGGTCGATCCATACTCCCAGAGAGGCAGACTTCTCGTAAGCATATTCTACCGCACCTGGTTACAATTCCTGTGTGCTATGCTGAAACAGTACGTTCACAAGCTTGAGTTGATGCACATTCTAACTCGGGTTAACCAAAAGGTAGCAACAGAATTTGTGTCCTATTCTCTTGATTGTACTTTTCATGCAAAGAAACAAATTCAGTACATTGCGTCTATGTTTACAAAAGAACTGTATTTGTATCATTGAAGAAGAGGGGTGGTTTGTTTGTTTTTGTCAGTTTGTATGCCAACTGAAGAAACAAAAATTGATACTGTTTTCTATCCTCTTTCATTGAAATCTAATAGTACTCCAGCTGGCATTTTGAAAACGCCACTTTCATAGCAACAGAGGTACTATAAAGCTACCTCAAACTTAAAATCAGGTAGTTACAATTGGATTTAATTAGGAACAAGTAAAACTGGACAGTGGTACTATAATAATCATGAAGAGGAAATGATAATAGCTCTCTATTATCAAGTTTTGGTGACATGCTATGAATTTCAAGTAATTATAATAAAATACTGTGGAAGTGAAATTTCAATGATGTCAGCATGACAGTTAAGATTATGAATTCTGGGGAGTCGGGCTGTAGCGCAGCGGGTTAAGCACAGGTGGCGCTAAGCTCAAGGATCGGTGTTAGGATCCCGGTTCGAGCCCCCAGCTCCCCACCTGCAGGCAGGTCCCTTCACAGGCGGTGAAGCAGTTCTGCAGGTGTCTATCTTTCTCTCCTTCTCTCTGTCTTCCCCTCCTCTCTCCATTTCTCTCTGTCCTATCCAACAACGACATCAATAATAACTATAACAATAAAACAACAAGGGCAACAAAAGGGAATAAATAAATAAATAAAAATAAAAAATAAAAAATAAATAAATAAAAAAAAGATTATGAATTCTGGGGCAGGGGTAGATAGCATAATGGTTATGCAAATAGACTGTCATGCCTGAGGCTTCAAAGTCCCAGGTTCAATCCCCTGCATCACTGTAAACCAGAGCTGAGCAGTGCTCTGGTAAAAAAAAATAAATAAAAATAAATCTTAAAAAAATAAAAAAATAAATTTTTCATCTGTAAGGGCATTGTCTCTAGGAGTCAGAGTGAAATTACATTTTCTTGGGAATTAGTTGCTTAGTTCTTTCTCCTTGGTGCATTTATATGGATTTGTCTATTTACTGCTGCTCATTGAAAATACTGCAACCTATATAAGACAAATTCTTCTACTACCTTTAGGGGAAGACTTTCTCTTCATTCCTGAAATTCAAAATACTATAGTGGTGGAGGTCTGTTGGTGATATGACGGGGTGTGTGAGGGGGGTATGGTGGTGGGGTGGCATGGTGATGGAAGGCTGGAAGTAGTTGTAGTTGCAAAGAGCAAACAAATACTGGTTTAAGGATGATGTGTCACTTTACCCAGAAAAAGTTCCAAGCGCCTCAGGGAGGGGCCTGTGTTGACAGCTGCTGGCCTAAAATTGACTGGTAAATGTTGAAGACCACCTGGTCAACCAGAATCAACTTTTGGAGGACCTATGGGGCAGGAGTTATTTAGATTGAATGTTGCCATATGGCCTGAGGTCAAATTTTGGTTATTTTATATATGAATTTTCTATTTTTTCATCAGGAATGTTTTCTGAACCAAACACCAGTCTCAACAATTTTAATTTCATGGTGCAAATAAAATAGAATATTTGAAATGAGGATAGTTTTAAGAAGTCTAGACTCCATATTGGTTCTTTGTTTTTCCCCCTGATCTTTTTGATTAACCTTATCATTGGTATATAATCATATATGCTAATTTTACATTTTACCATTTATAAAGTCATATATATATATATATATATATATATATATATATATATATATATATATATATATCTACCACATGAATTCTCCTTAAGCATAGGTATCCATTTAGGATTACTGACAGCTTTTAGGTCCTGAACTCTGACCTGAGTTAAACCTAAGTAAGCCGAATTATGCACAAGTAGAAATGCCTTCAGCTGCCTTTCCTTGTCTTTCAGTGCTATCATTACACATTCCTCAGAGTCCAAATATCTTCTAGTTACTTGCTATGTTGTTTTGCTTATTGGTCTAATTAATCTAGGCAAAAGCAAAAAGGATGATGTGACATTGACAGTGATCTTCAGAGATTTAGCTGTAGCACTTGGTGGTTTTCTCTAGCACTAGGTGGAACTGGGGACAGAAGCAAAATATCATGAAAGAGACCTTTTAAAACACATAGTAATATGCTTGTGGAGAGCCCATCTATTGAGAAAGAAAAATTCTTGTGTGAATTTCCTCCTGTCCCAGAAGAATGTGACAGTGTTTTAGTTTCCATAGAGCAGTCTGCTGACAAAGTAGCCTAAGCATTAGTTCAACATGTCCCAAGTTAAGGGTGAAGAGCCAATGACTCCATAGATAAGACTGAAAATCGGACAACAGTTTGTAGTGGAAAAAACATAGTGTCAGGCTAACTCAAATCATACCCTGGAACCTCCTAGTTATATTTTGTGGGAGAAATCTCTTTATTTTGGCCAAACCAAGCTTCCTTACTTGTAAAATGACAATAGTCATGACAATGTCTTAAGATTTCAACGAAACTTAATGAGACTCTGCATGGAAAATATTGAGTATAGTGCCTGCTATTTCCTTTCTTGTTTTGCTTCCACCTTCAAAGCATGCTGTAGCACTAGAAGCTGAACCTTTAATGACATTGAGCTCTTGTTCCAACAACAAGAAACAGAAATAAAATAATAATAAAAAAATCCACTTCTGTCACTTTGCAAAGGCTTTTTAAAAGGCTTAGGTCTCAGGAATGACTTTAGATCCCTGCCTGTGTATCACTGACAGAGGTGCTTGTTGTCAGGTGGAGTGCTTTAGGCAGCTGAGAGGTATGTGCTCTTAGTCTCCTTAATTGGCTTATTGGCACAGCAATTGCAGGCTTCAGGTTACCTCCCCACTTCTCCGAAATAGATGTTGGAGTGGCCTGGAGAGCTGAGACTTCATTCCATTGCTAAAGTCACCTAACAGGCTTGTTGGACTGTTTGCTATCATCATAATTTTAGTTTAATCCAACCTGGGTTATAGTTCATTCCCTTGAAGCTCTGGACTAGGGTATCAAATTTGGGCTCAGTCCGTTCTCAGGTCATTGCCAAATGCACTGCTTCTTGCCATATTTAGAATTATTCTATGAAAAGTTTCATCACCAGATTTCACTAAGCTACTTGATAAAATCCGACATCCCAGAACCAATTTCCAACCACAGAAGATCTCTGGAAATAGGAGTTAAGCCTGGTACAGAAAGTACTGATGGAGTTATAAGATTCTGATTTCTGCCCTGGTATGAATGAGTATCCAGTGAAAACTTTGAGAGTCTTGGTTTTAGAGACTTGGTTTTAGGGACTTATTGAATAGACCAAGAAGAATGGGTATTTCTACCCATAGCATATAGGAAATGTCCTTAACCTAAGCATACCAGTTATTGGCAGAAAAAAATGACTGGTTATCATTTGGGCTAGATTTTTCTTCATTAATTTTGTTCAAACTGTTTTCTTTGGGCAAAATATGATGTCATATCGAAGTGGCATTGTGCCTACACTCTTAGGAAATTTGACATTTCACATCTAACTCTAAAGCAGTCTCCTACCATCCATCTTCCACAATAAAATCAAGCAAATGTACATCATTTATACAGGAGATGTGGTAAAACACTAAGTCATTTATAAAATTTGAAGTCTGGAAGGGAAGACAGTCATTGCCTTCATTTAAAACTTGGTTATAAAAAAGTAAAGCTGGACTGGCAAAATAGCTCACTTCGCTATTGTGCTGCTTTGCCATGTGTCTGACCCAGTTTTGAACCCAACCCTTACTGCATTCAAGGAAGCTTCAGTGCTGTGATCTCTTTCACTCTCTCCACCTCTCTGCCTCTACCAAAAAAATTTAAAGGGAGGGAGAAAGAAGCCTACAAATAAATCCCTCAGTATAACATTCAGTTATTTCCTAGAGTATAAACCCCATGTGGTCACAGGCTTTGGGGATTTTTTTTTTAACCTCGGTGTCCCAAGAATCTACAAGAGTAATGGGTATACACAGTAAGTATTAAAGAAATCATAATTTATTTTTATTTCTACCACCATTCTTCTCTCCTCTCATCCTTTCTGTGTTCTAAGCACACCAGTGTACTTTTCATCCTTTAAAAAACAAGTCCTTCTCATGGTATTCTCACTACTATAAATGCTTTATACTTAATTTCTTTGCTTGCTCATATTGAACTTATACTTCAAGTTCATTCTCATAAATTACCTTGTGAATTCTAATCATTGACTAACTCTTCGCACTTTGCTCCTACATTAGCCAGAGTATGGTCATACTCAATATTTTTTGATAGTTTGTGTCTTTCCTACTAGACTGTGAGCTCTTTCAGAACATGAACCCAGTTTATTTTTTAAATTAATGATTTAATAATGATTTACAAGACTGTGGGATACAGTACCAAACAATTCAGTTGCCACCACCAGAGTTCCATATCCTCTCCCCTCCACTGGAAGCTTCCCTATTCTTTATTCCCCTGGGATTATGGACCAAAGATATTTATGGGAAATAGAAAGTGGAAGGTCTGGCTTCTGTAATTGTTTCTCCCTTGGTCAATCCATAGCCTCAGCCTATTTCTATCATTCCCTAGTGGGCAGGAGGTGGGGTTCCAGGACACATTGGTGAGGTTGTCTGTCCAGGGAAGTCAAGTTGGGAAGTCAAGTTGGTGTCATCTACAACTTGACAGATAAAAAAATATTAAGATATAAAGCAGAACAAACTATTTAATAGTCAGAAACCTAAAGGTAAGAATATAGGAGATGAAATTTGGGGTCTTCATGTTGGGAAAAGTTATGAAGTCTATTTCAGATATATTCAAGGGACATATGACTTTGCCTGAGCCTGACAGCTAACACACGCAGGTGGGCTAAGAGCGTTGTTTGGGAAGATGGTATCAGAGTTGAGAACAGGACTAGAAAAGAACCCAGTTTTGTCTGCCTTGGTCCATTAGTATTTAACCTGGCTACAAAGCAGAATTTTTTTGGAAATAAAAATGGAATTCAAGGAGCCAGGCTGCAGAAGAACAGTATAATACAGCTGCACTATCTCTCCAACCCTAGACTTGGTCTTTTAAAGTGTGCTATTGATCCATCAATTAAATAGTGAACTTAAAGGAAATTTATATCATTCTTATTTAAATGTACATGTGCTGTACATTATATAATTAAGATAAAAAAATGGGGACCAAAACAGTTTTTTAACTTGGTCAGGTGCAAACATGGTCAAACCATTTTAGTTGTGAGAATGATCAAAATATTTGAAATATCACAAAACTACTGACTGAATTAACTAAGTTTAGTGAGTGACACTGAACTAAGGATAATAATATTTTAAAAGAATTTATATTCTTTTGGTATAGGAATAGTTGGGTTGGATTGACTGCATCATTGGATGTTTTTAGAGACTTGTAACTGGTTCAGTGTAGAATCACTGTTTTCTCCTTTGACCTACTTATGTAATATGAAACATCATTTGTGTCCCTGATTCACTGAAACATCCTTTGATAACATGCTATTCACAAGAGATATGTAAGAGTCAAAAAGTTTTCCAGGGTCATGCAAGTGAATTTCTAGAGGCTATTTTCAAACCCAAGAAGTCATGAATTAACAAGGTTAAAATAAAAAAAAATATTAGGGGCCTTGTGGTGTTGTACTCCATTGAGTACACATGTCACCACACTCAAGGATCCAGATTAGAGTCCTCACTCTCCAACTGCAGGGAGGAGCCTCATGAGCAATGCAGCAGGGTTGCAGGTGTCTGTTTTTCTCTCTCCCTATCTCCCCTCCCCCTCTCAATTTCTCTTTATCCTATTAAAGAAAAATTGAAAATTTTAAAATGTAACTTGGGAGTGATGCAGTGGTTAGAGCACTGGACTTAGAAGCATGAGGTCCCAAGCTCAATCTCTGGCATCGCATGTGCCAGTTTACTCTCTCTCTTTCCCTCTTATTATTAAATAAATAAATTCTAAAAAAAAACCTGATAGTATTTTTTGATCTGAATTATATTTCTGAATGGATGACCTGACATTATTGAAATAATGCACTGAGTATTTCTTTTCTTAATATTTATTTATTTCCTTTGTTTGCCCTTGTTATTTTATTGTTGTAGTGATTGATGTCATTGTTGGATAGGACAGATAGAAATGGAGAGGAGGGGGAAGACAGAGAGGGGGAGAAAGACACCTGCAGATCTGCTTCACCACCTGTGAAGCGACTCCTCTGCAGGTGGGGAGCTGGGGGCTTGAACCGGGATCCTTATGCAGGTCCTTGCGCTTAACAGGTGCACTTGACCCGCTGTGCTACCGCCTGACTCCCTGTGTATTTCTTAAATCACAACTTAGATTATCTGATTACAGGATGAGGGAGATAGCGTAATGGTTATGCAAACAGACTATCCTACCTGAGGCTCCAAGGTCCCAGGTTTAGTCCCCTGCAATACCATAAACTCTATCTGGGTAGTGGTCTGGTAAAAAAGAAAAAGACAATAAGAACTTAATTATATATTCTGATTAATAGCTGAATTATTGACCTAGTTAGCTTAATAACCACAAGGTAGACCTGTAGTTTGAGCTTCATCTTTATTTAAGCTATTGATCTTAGATGATTATCAAATGTATTGTGGGGTTAGCTTACCCCTCTCAGATTGTTTTAACTACTTTAGGACTGATTAAAAAAGGAAAGGTTGAGACCTGGGAGATTTGCAGAGGTTGGGTTGAGCAACGTACTTTCATGCCTGTGACTCCAGGCAGCAGGTTCAGCCTCTGACAACACCACATGCCAGAGCTGACTAATTCCTGCCCCCCCCGTCCTTCTCTTTCTCATAGATCAATAAAATCTTTATAAAAAATTGAAAACAGGGGCTTGAGCAGTGGTGTACTGGATTAAGAGTACATAATAAGAAGCACAAGAACTCGTGCAAGGAACCCTGTTTGAGTCCCCGGCTCCTCACCTGCATGGGGGACGCTTCACAAGCAATGAAGCAGGTCTGCAGGTCTCTCTGCTTCTTTCTCTTTCTCTGTCTCTCTCTCTCTCTCTATCTATCTTACCCTCCTTTCTCAGTTTCTCTCTGTCCTATCCAATAAAATGGAAAAAATGGTCACAGGAGCAGTGGATTCATAGTGCAGACACTAGCCCCAGCAATAGCCCTGGAGGCATAACAATAACAATAACAATAATAAATAAAAAAGATTGAAAGCATTATTACAGAATTGTGACATCTAAAAAATAATTGAGTATGGGAAATTACATGATGTATTTATGTTACTGCAAGTGTGGGGTAGTGCCTCTTTTTTTTTCCCCCAGGGAGTGAGAATCTAAGATCACAGAGTATTTCCAGGGAAACAAATAACTTTCCAAATTTCCTCTTCACGGGAAATACTGCTTCTGACCCCACAGATGTAGCCATTTCTTTTGTAATAACTATGGCTTACCCAGGACAGCCCCAGCCTTCTCAGATCCCTCTCTTTTCTGAATTCCTATGGACAAGCAATTTGTAATGGTATGGAAAACTATGTGGTGTATTTGTCTTGGTGTCTGGTTATTTGTGACTGTGCCCAGTTTCCACTTGAACTGTAATTACTTTTAAGAGGAACCCCATTGTCTACACTGGTATTTTGAAGAATTTAGCACAGCACTGGGCACAAAGTACATACCAATAAACACATAATTTATCAACGCTAACTGAGAAACTTCTTAAGGTTTGGGATTCTGTTTCAAATTACCTACGTGGTACCTCATATAGGGCCACATGCTGATAGGCGCTTAATGATTGATTTGATGGAAGCTATAAACAGAATGCCCACTCACTTCTTTAACTCTGATGATATTCTGAATCTGGACCCCTAGTCTTTTTTCTTATTGCATTTTCCTTGCCTGAACAGTTTCAAAATCAATGCTTCTGATTGAGGTGGTCTGGGCTATCACTGGAAGTTGCATAGAGAATATTTGTACCATCTTCAAAACATTATAAAAGAGTACAAGAGATTCCAGCTTAGTCAAGCTAATGGTAGGCACAAAGATGATTTGTCCTCTTTCAGTGGTTTGTCCATGGCTACTCATTCATCCATTTTATTTTACATTTTGAATACTCATTTTATTCCAGATGACATTGTGAACTGAAAGCAGAGTCTCGTCTATCCAAATTCTCCATAATCCTCATTCCATTTCCAACCTCAGATTGGCTACCATTAAATATTTATCACTTAGTGCTGTGATATCTTTCTTTCCCCTATCCTTTGCTAAACACAAATACATCCAAAATCTCTGCTGAGCCCCACTTACGCAGGCTGGTTCCAACTTTGTCAGAATTGTAGCACATTATGGTAAGGTGATTTTATAACACTGTGTTCCCAAAGGATTTTTCTCTTATCTTTCCCAAGTTCTGCTTTGGAGAAGTTTTGAAAACAATCCACAGTATTTGTGATATGTGAGAAGCTCTTGGCATATCACAGGAACAAAATGGGACTGAGGATCCATATCTCAGGGGACAGGAAAGATTGTATTGGTCAAATGTATGATGACATAATGACTGTGCTACTGAAGGGTACATGCCGTCTGTCTAGGATGACATTTTTAAAAAAAATTTTAAATTTATTTAAAAGAGGAGACATTAACAAAACCACAGGATAAGAGGTGTATAACTCCACATAGTTCCCACCACCAGATCTCTGTATCCCATCCCTTCCCCTTGAGAGCTTTCCTTTTCTTTAACCCTCTGGGAGTATGGAACCAAGGTCATTGTGGAATGCAGAAGGTGGAAAGTCTGCCTTCTGTAATTGCTTCCCCGCTGAACATGGGTATTGACAGGTCGATCCATACTCCCAGCCTGCCTCTCTCTTTCCCTAATAGGGTGGGGCTCTGGGGAAGCAGAGCTCCAGGACACATTGGTGGGGTTGTCTGTCCAGGGAAGTCTGGTCAGCATCATGCTAGCATCTGGAACCTGGTAGCTGAAAAGAGAGTTAACATACAAAACCAAACAAATTATTGAACAATTATGGATGGACATAAAGGCTGGAGTAGTGCAGATGAAGTATTGGGGGGTCCTCCATTTTGTAGATAGCTAGTTAGGCATATTTTAGTTATATTTCAAAGGGCTGATAGCTATACTAGTTCTGTTTTTTTTTTCTCTGAACCTGAAATCTGATATTCAGGTGGGTCCAAGTTATTGTCTGGGGAGGTGATGTTATGGCTGGAAAAAGAACCAGAAAGCTGGATCAGGGAAGAAAGTAGCTCCTTAATATGGGGAAGGGGTATAAATACTGTTGACTATAAACCCCATCGATTTGATTTGGTCTGGGGCCCACATTCAGTTTAGGAGCCTATGTGACCTCTGCATCCCTGTAGATCTGAGCTCACATTTTGTGTTCATAAGTAGGAACATTCCAAGCTGGCCCAATATCGACCCATCTTCCTCAGGAATAGCATAGAGTATGCTGTCCATCCTCCCTTCGGAGGATGGAACATTCTCTACCATTGTTGATCCAAGTTGAGGGAAAGGTCCTATGGGGGGGCCCACAAAGGGTTCTATTTTGTTGTTCCTGATAGTGATGACCTGTAACAATGGAGAGAGGGGTTTATTTGAGGTCTAGGCCCATCATGCTGTTTGGGAATCTCAGGACTCCCTGACTAGAGCCCCAGCTGATGGGGTGACCTGATAGTGACTGAAGAGTCACAGGATAACATTTTGTCACTAAACAGCAGCTCTTTTCTTTGATAAATAGTTTTACTTTTTTTGTGCTTGAGGAAGACCAACTTTAGCTTTTGTTTAACCTAAGATAAAATGAAATGCTTGGATGTATAAAACCTAGTTTAAAACATTTTCTTGTTTTCTGGTGAAGATAGTGATTGAATTAGTGCTTATGTGTCACTCAAAGGTTTGGTTCCAGAGACCTCTCTATTAGAGTTTGGTTCAGTACTGCATTATTCAGAACGTGAAGGCTGAAGGGTGAGGATTGGGGGTATTCGGCTGGAGATGAATGGCCCTTTGGTCCTGTGGACTTTGGAAAATCTATGAGATATTCCTGCCAGAAATGTTTCTGAGTTTGAGAAATAAACACATCAGGACTAGAAGGAAAGAAAGCTAATAGTATTGTGAGAAGATTGACCATTCACAGACCTTGAACTCATTACAGGTGAGTGAGGATAGCAGCAATGAATGGTTTGACTTCCTATCCTTCCTTTTTTTACAACCTGTACATCTCATGGACAGAGATTCAAGAGGCCATGATTCTCGAAAGAACTGAAACATCAGCTTTCAAAGGGGTCTCCAATCTGTATTGATTTCTGTATATGTTTACAGGGAAGTGAATGGAGACCCTTAGATATGAAGGATCATTTAGAGAAATATATTTCTTAGTTTTGGCATGTATGCTCATTTGGTCTGAGAAAAATGTTACTAACTAATCCAAATATGAAAAATCCTGGGAGATAGTTTTTTTTTTTTTGCATTGCACTCATAAAACTAAAAATTAAAAAAAAAATCACAGAAAGTTCTTTTCTGGTAAATAGGATTCTAGCCCTCTCTTCATCAACCTGTATCAATTTCTTCCCTCCGCTTCCTCCCATGAGTATAGAAGGCACAAGAGGAAGGGACCATCTGGCCCAGCATGCCAGATTTTTATTTGGTTGTTCTCAATCCTACCTTCCTGTTTGGATCACACCTCCCCTCTGCTCATACTTCAGAAACCAATCAAGGTGTCTACTGAACTCATTTATTCCCTTTCTTTTAGCCGCCTTCTTGGGTAACTTTTTCCATATGTTTACATTTTTGCATCATGACAGATCTTTTTTTTTTTTTTTTCCCATCTCCAAAATGATCTGATTGTACTGTTAGGGAACTTTAAGAAAAGTCATTCAAATATATGCCAATTTCTCCTAAAAATACCAAATAACTTTTCATGACAAGCATAAGTAAATGGAGGCTCAATGGCTATATGGAAAAGGGATGGAAGAATGGACAAGGCTGCTGAGTGGAATATAATTAAATGGTGTGTTGCTGTTATCTTGAGCCCCTCCACCAAGTGAAACCAGCTAGATTAGATTTGAAGCTATTGCCTCTGTTACTATTTTCATTCGGCAGCTATTGATTTTTTTTTTTTTTGTCCTAGCACGGCTGCATTCCCTTCAACATGGTGACACTGGTACTCTATATTGCCTGTTGTGGACCAATTTTCTTCAGCTGTTGCTAAAACTTACTAAAATGCCAGATGTCATGTTGGAAACTTGAAACCTAAAATAAGGTCATAAATCACAAAAACAAACCATAAAAAAATAATAAAATACCCTGAGTGCTGTTCTCTGGAGAGTCCCAGCTTTAAGTCTCTTTTTGTGCACCCTTCTTTCCCCCCTATCTTCCATAATTTAGGGCCAGAAGTATGCTGGGGAGCTGAACAGTTTCTCGCCTGAGGTCTGGCTATTTATTTTGCAGATTCTGAACAGAGCACTGGTTCTGACTCCGAGGTGCTCACTGAGCGGACCTCCTGCTCCTTTGATACTCACTCTGAGATGGGCTCGGGTGCTGCAGGCCCCGTGCCTGCTGCCATGTCGTCCATGGAGGAGATTCAGGTGGAACTGCAATGTGCTGACCTCTGGAAGAGGTTCCATGACATTGGAACTGAAATGATCATCACCAAAGCAGGCAGGTAAGAACAAGTGTTTTTGGAGACTTAGACAAAAAAAAAAAAAGAAGCTTTTACACATTTCTTCTTTTCACTTAACAAAATGTAGTTATCTTTGGTGGAACCAAAGCAACTTACACTCCCCTTTCTGCCTCAGGACATTGTGGTAAAGCATTCTTGTTAATTGTGATTTGAATATTTCCCTCCAAGAGTCACTCAAACTTACAACACCTCTGACTTTGAAAATATTTTCCACCTATAATATATTTCAGTTAATACTGGAGATCCATGATACATAGCTGCCAGAATTCTACATCAAAGTATTACATTACCATATAATTCTTTCAAGAGTATACTGGACCAAAGTAGAGGACTGTGGAGGAGGAGGAGACCAGAACTGTTGGGAATGAGTATTAGGGACCCAGTGCACAATGGTGGAGGAGAACTTAAGTTGGGGATGGGAGTGGTGTCCAGACACTTATGAAGAGATAAGAAATTGTACCCATGTGTCAACAACTGTGTAAACCATTATCCTCCTAATGAAGCAATTTGGGAAAATAATTTTTCTTTTTTTTTAATTTAGTTTAATTTTTTTATTTAAGAAAGGATTAATTAACAAAACCATAGGGTAGGAGGGGTACAATTCCACACAATTCTCACCACCCAATCTCCATATCCCACCCCCTCCCCTGATAGCTTTCCCATTCTCTATCCCTCTGGGAGCATGGACCCAGGGTCATTGTGGGTTGCAGAAGGTAGAAGGTCTGGCTTCTGTTATTGCTTCCCTGCTGAACATGGGCATTGACTGGTCGGTCCATACTCCCAGTCTGCCTCTCTCTTTCCCTAGTAGGGTGGGTCTCTGGGGAAGCGGAGCTCCAGGACACCTTGGTGGGGTCTTCAGTCTAGGGAAGCCTGGCCGGCATCCTGATGACATCTGGAACCTGGTGACTGAAAAGAGAGTTAACATACGAAGCCAAACAAATTGTTGAGCAATCATGGACCCAAAGCTTGGAATAGTGGAGAGGAAGTGTTGGGGGGTACTCACTGCAAACTCTAGTGCACTTCTGCTTTCAGGCATATATTTTGCAGTAGTTTATGGATACGTGTGAACATATGCTCTCTCTCAAAGAAACTGGTGTATATCTAGGTTTTGGACTTTGTTAGAAAGTGAACCACCTGAGATGAAATTAGAGTATACTATGAAAGGAAAGGCCTCACCCGAGTAATGAAGTTGAAGGGTTGTCATTCCACATGTGAAGTCTCTGGACACAGTCTGAAGTGAAGTATGTTGAGGCAATCGTTGTGTTGGTTAGGTTGTGATCGGCAGATGCAATATTATTTGATATGGATTGGGAGAGGCATACGAGAAAGTGGGCCCTATCCAATGGTTCCAGGACTGGGGGAGGTAGAGGCTCCATAGTGGAGATGTGAGGTTCCTGCTGTCTTAGGGTTCAAAAAGACAATCGATAGTTAATGTTATAATCACATTATTTGGTAATTGGGTTAACTTTGAAAAGTCCTTTTGTTAGGGTTTGCTGTACATTACCCAGTATCTTGTATATAGCTGTGCTATTGGTTGCTTCTGATCTACTTGGTCTAGGCTTTTGAGAGAGTCTGCATATCAATTACACAGCCTATATATTAAAAAGATTCAGTCTGTGTTTTAAAAAACTTGGAGACATACAATTAATTTTCCCCCTCTCGTTTTAATTAACTAGTGATTTATATGACTACATTTTACTAGGAGTGTATATAAACACCATTCCCACCACCAAAGACTGTGACCCATCCCTCCCACCCACTCCCATCCCCCACTGTCCCAGGAAACTGCATGTCTACTCCTCACCACAGGGTTTTTACTTTGGTGCCCTACTTACAATTTGGTCATGTCCTGCTTTTAGTTTCCCTTTCAGATCTTACTCAACTTCTGTTGATGAGTGGGATCATCCCATACTCATCTTTATCTTTCTTTTTTTTTTTAATATTTATTTTATTTATTTACTCCCTTTTGTTGCCCTTGTTGTTTTATTGTTGTAGTTATTATTGTTGTTGTCGTTGTTGGATAGGACAGAGAGAAATGGAGAGAGGAGGGGAAGACAGAGAGGAGGAGTGAAGGAGAGACACCTGCAGACCTGCTTCACCGCTTGTGAAGAGACTCCCCTGCAGGTGGGGAGCCGGGGTTCGAACCGGGATCCTTATGCCGGTCCTTGTGCTTTGCGCCACCTGCGCTTAACCTGCTGCGCTACAGCCTCACTCCCCATCTTTATCTTTCTGACTTAGCTCATTTAACATAATTCCTTCTAGCTCTGTCCAAGATGGGTCAGAGAAGGTGGGTTCATTGTTCTTGATAGCTGCGTAGTATTCCATTGTGTATATATACCACAGTTTTCTCAGCCACTCATCTGTTGTTGGACACCTGGGTTGCTTCCAGGTTTTAGCTATTATGAATTGTGCTGCTATGAACATAGGAGTACACACCTCTTTTTGGTTGGGTGTTATGGAAGGGAAAATTATTTTTCAAGAGAAGTTATAACTCCCCAAACATCACCTTGTATCATCACAGTTATTTCAAGTCACTGGACATTTTTTTTTTTTTTTTGGTAAGAATTTTGATATTAGAAAGTATTGGTTTGGTGTATCCTGCTTGCTGACATAGTGTTTTGTTGTTAACCAACAATTTAATTGTGACCTGGAAGAATCTCTTGAAAACCAATTAACTAGAATGATAAAAGTCTTAAAAACAAGACTTCTTTTGAAATAAAAACTTTTAATTAACCTGATCTTTTATGAGTATTTTCCAATTTACCATTAGTAGTATCTGTTTTGCATTGCATACTAAGCAGATTTAAACTTAGCAGGAATCCTATGAAATAAGTTATGATAATCCCACATATGAATGAGTATGCAAAGACTAAAGGAGGTTAATTAACTTGAGTAAGGCCACACAAGTAGTAAAAGGACGCTCCAGAATTTAACACAAATCTGTCTGGCCCTAACAGGATGGTCTTAACTATTTATAAGTCTGCACTATTAAGACGGCTGTAAATTTTTTCCCTTGTACTCAAGATAAAATTGTTTAGATAAAAATTAGTAGAGTAAATATTTTTTAGTAAATAGGTATGCTTAGTTCAAATTAAAAATACGTATGCTTCTTTCATATTTTCAAATTGAAACTACATAGTCTCACGTCATGTAAACCAGAAAGACCAACTTCATTGATCATAAACTGTCTTCATGAAAATGAACATTTAAAGTAAAAAAAATGTTTATCAGGTCCAGTTCATTTGAATACAAATACAGAAACCTTCCAATAAGTAAGATATCATAAAAATAAGAGGTTAAAATGAGCATGAAATCTTGTTAATTTCCTTTCTCTTCTGGAACACTTTTTCTTCTCAAAGTTTTAGTAGCAAATGAAACCACTAAAGGACCTTGTAGAAGAGGCAACTTTGGAGGAAAAAACTTTCAAAATCATCTCCCTGTACTTGCATAGGCTGCAGCTTATTTTTTTTCTAGATTTGAAATATGATACACTAAAAGAAACAGAGGTATTCAAGGAACACATCCTTATTTTCCCTCGATTTGGCACTGAAGAAAGAGGATGCATTTCTTTTTTAAATTTTAAATTTTTATTAGTGATTTAATATTGATTTATAAGTTTGTAAGGAATATAGCTGTAATAAGTGTGTAATTCTTACACAGTTTCCACCAGAGTTATGTGACCCATCCTCTCTATTAGAAGCTTCCTTATTCCTTGAGGAGTATGGATCAGAATTCTTTTTGTGATACAGGAGGTGGGAGTTCTGGCTTTTATAATGGCTTTTCCACTGTACATGGGCACTGACATGTGGACCTATGCCCCCACCCTATTTCTGTCTTTCCCTAGTGGGGTAAGCCTCTGGAGAGGTGATATTCCAAGAAGCACTGGTGAGGTCATCACCAGGGAAGTCAGAATGGAATCATCTGGAACTTGGTGGCTGAAATGCAGTAAGATGAAAAGCAAGACAAGGAACTATATACATACACAGGAACTATATAGAAGGAATAGAGCAAATGAAAGTAGGGTCTTTAGAAGGAATCTAGGAAGTCTGTTTTAGGAATGTTCCTAGAAGCCCATGTTTTTTATTTTTCTCTCTTCACTTGTTTATTTGATTATTTCTTAATTTTTAAATCTTATTTTAATTTATTTATAAAATGGAAACACTGATAAGACCATAGGATAAGAGGGGTACCATTCCAACCACCAGAGCTCCGTATCCCATCCCATTCTCTGATAGCTTTCCTATTCTTTAACCCTGTGGGAGTATGGACCCAGGGTCATTATGGGGTGCAAAAAGTAGTAGGTCTGATCTGGCGTCTGTAATTGCTTCCCCACTGAACACGGGCATTGACAGGTTAATCCATACTCCCAACCCGTCTCTCTCTTTCCCTGGTGGTGTATGGCTCTGAGGAAGCGGGGCTCCAAGACATACTGGTGCAGTCATCTGTCCAGGGAATTCCGGTAGGCATCATGGTAACATCTGGAATCTGGTGGCTGAAAAAGAGTTAACATATAAAGCCATAGAAATTGTTGATTTGGGAGTCGGGCTGTAGCGCAGCGGGTTAAGCGCAGGTGGCGCAAAGCACAAGGACCAGCATAAGGAATCCGGTTCGAACCCCGGCTCCCCACCTGCAGGAGAGTCGCTTCACAGGCGGTGAAGCAGGTCTGCAGGTGTCTATCTTTCTCTCCTCCTCTTTGTCTTCCCCTCCTCTCTCCATTTCTCTCTGTCCTATCCTACAACGACAACAACAATAATAACTACAATAAAACAACAAAGGCAACAAAAGGGAATAAATAAATAAAATAAATATTTAAAAAAATTAAAAAAAAAGAAATTGTTGATTAATTATGAACCTAATTGCTAGAATATTGCAGATGAAGATTTGGGGTCCTCATTTTGGAAATAGCTAGTAGGCCTATTTTAGGTGTATTCCAAAGGGCTCATGACTTCATTAGTATTTTCCTGAGCCTGACATCTGATATGCAGGCAGAACTAGGGTATTGTCTGGGGGAATGATGACATGACTGGAAAAAGGGCTAGAAAGTTGGATCAGGGAAAAGAGTAGCTCCCAAATATGGAAAAAGTGTATAAATATTGTTGACTGTAAACCTCATCAATTTGATCTGGGGCCCATGTTTAGCATAGGAGCCTATGTAACCTCTACATACCTATAGGTCTGAACTGCATTCTGTGGTCATCAGTAGCAACATTCCGAGTTGTACCAATTTCAGGACCCATCTTCTTCAGGTGGTAGAATATTTTAAACTTATTTATTTGTTTAGATAGAGGTATATAGAGTATTTTAAATTTATTTATTTGTTTAGATAGATGTATATAGAGTTTTTAAAATTTATTTATTTGTTTAGATAGAGGTAGAGTATTTTAAATTTATTTATTTATTTATAAAATGGGAACACTGACAAGACCACAGGGTAAGAGGGGTACAATTCCCACTATCAGAACTCTGTATCCCATCCACTCCCCTGATAGCTTTCCTACTATTTAACCCTCTGGGAGCATGGGCCCAGGGTCATTATGGGGTGCAGAAGGTGGAAGGTCTGGCTTCTGTAATTGCTTCCCCGCTGAACATGGGTATTGACAGGTCGATCCATACTCCCAGCCTGTCTCTCTCTTTCCCTAGTGGGGCAGGAGAAGTCCATGTTTTAATTAACTTTGCTTGAGCTGGATAGCTATTATGAGGGTGAGCCAGGATTATTGTCTGAGAAGATGGTATCAGAGTTGAGAGTAGTGTTACAATGCAAGATTAGGACAGAGTTGCTCTCAAACTTGAAGAAGATATAAAAATGTTCTAACAATCTAACCTGTAGTATATATCCATTCATATTTAGTACAGGATCTTTTACAACCTGTGAGTCCCTGTCAGTCTGAGCTCACAGTACATGGTCACAGCTAGGAACATTCTAGGCTGCACTCATTTCAGAGCTAGTCTTCATTGAGTGGCAGAGTAGGATGACCCATCCTTCCTTTGGAGAGTGGGGCAGTCCCTACAATTGTTATTTCAAAGTGAGGGTATGGTCCTGAAGAAGCTTACAAAAGCACTTATAATGACATTGTCATTGGGTGTGACCGATGGTAGAGAAAGGGATCATCAAGTCAAGGCCCATATTATCTATGGGGGAATCCAAAGATTCCATGTGTAGGACCCTAGGTGATGGGGTAGCCTGACAGTGGCCAAAAAAGCCACTCTTAAGTGAACCAGTCTTTTGCCTTTTTTGTAGAGTCACTTCTTTATTTGACAATCATGCACGTTCCTCCCCTTGTTAAAGTGTTGAATGTCTTTTGTTGTATTCAAATCAGTATTGTTGATGGGATCTGACCTCAATTTAGGGAGAAAATAAATCTAGGATTTTAGTGGAGTCTTAGTTAGCCTCAAGCTTTCTGCATTTACTTGTTTGATGATTCTAACAAAGGTTGTCATATGGACAGTAATTGTCCTTTACTTGATACATCTAATTTTTGTCAGTATAACTCTTAGCCAGTTGCATAGTGTTTCTTCTGAAACCTATCAAGGGATAACAATAATATTGATGCTCTATCAGAAAGGATTAAAAGAGATTATTTCTTACTTCCTTTTGTATAGTTAATTGAGTAGATCAAGTGGCTGAGGGAAGTAATTTCTTTTTTCAATAAGATTTTAAAATTTACATTTTAAGCTTTTATGATTGAGTTTGTGTAGCCCAGTCATTATTTTTTCCCCTGATGTCATTCCCTCCTTTCTTGCACTTCAGTGAATTCAGTTCACTTGTACAATTTCTTGACAAATTCCCTGTGATCTAATTTTATGATTTCTTCAGTGTTTACTTCTTTGCATTCCTGTCTTCACAGATTTACTTTGATAACTGAAAGTATTTGTATATTAACAACACATACAGTTTATTCTTTAGCAATGTATTTTTATTTGTGTTAAGAAACTACACTTACCACTTCTGTATTGTATTGCCTGTGCTTGACCTGTTACTACATGTAACTTCGTCATATTCTATAAAAACAGAACCATAAAAAGGAGGCTTTCCCCCCTCTGGATTTTCTTTCTTTCTTCCTTCCTTCCTCCCCCCTTCCTTTTTCTTTTTTCTTTTTTTACCTCTAGAGTTATTGCTGGGGCTCTGTGCCAGCACTGTGAATCCACTGCTCCTGGTGGCCATTCCCACCCCCCCATTTTATTGGATAGGAAAGAGAGAAACTGAAAGAGAAGGGGAAGACAGAGAGAAAGACACCTGCAGATCTGCTTCAATGCTTGTGATGCATCCACATTGCAGATGGGGAATTGGGACTTGAACCTGGATCCCTATGTGGGTCTTTGCACTTCATGTTTTGTGCACTTAACCAGGTGTGCCACTGCCTGCCACACCCTTCTCTGGGTTCTCTTCACTTTTCATTTTCCCAGTTGATTTCTTTCCTTTTACCACTTTTTCTTCCTAAATTCGTGTCCTTTTACATCTTGACTCCAATATCTATTTCTTTGATTATACTTCATATATATGATTTGCTGTTCCTTTACTCTCTCAGATTATAATAGAAACCATCTTTTCACACCCCAAACTGTAATACTATTTACTGAGAGTCATTTGCAATCTATAGAACCATCAATCTCAGAATGTATCAACATAATCCGTAGAATCAGCACCATGGACAGAGCTTCCTGTAGGGATTAATGGATTTGAAAGAAGAATTGACCTAAATTTTGCCATAAAATTAAAACCAAACACATTTTACTCTGTGAATATGAAAGATGAATTATTCTTTAAGATTTATTGCTTTATACTTTATGTTCAAATATAGATAAATTTTTTGCATAAATTTTTAAAATCCAAAAAGTCATTAAATTTTAAAGCAAGGGGTCACTTTACAGATTATTTAATTAATTTTATTTGTACTATAGATGATGGAATTTGACTACTTTTCCATAGCCATACAGCTCATTCATTCCAGAATCTGGGTCTGGAAAGACACAGAATCACTTTTCTTGAAGTCCAGAGGAAAAGCAAATCATCTCTTTTAGTTTAGAATATTGACAATAATTTTTTAAAATTTTGTTTTGTTTTGTTAACTCTTAAATAGCAAGTGAGAAGACTGTTCATTTGTGGCAAGATATTCTACAAATATTTACACACAGAGTAATCATAAATTATTATTATTGGTAAGGTTTTTACTGACATATATATGTGTGTGTATGTGTGTGTGTGTGTAGATATCTCTACACACACACACACACACACACAAACACACACACACACACACACACATACATTTGAAATCACATTATTTCCCTCCCATGATAGGTTGATGACCTATACTTTAATGTATCAACCAAGTTTCTCAAATTTTTGAGGTGAGTTAATACGTATCAACATGCGTAACCTATACTGAATGCTAGGTTTCGGTATTGTGAGTAGCCCACAATCAAATATCATTAACCAACCATAAGAATAAAATATAAGGCTTGTGAGAGTAGAGGGAAAAATTTTCAAATAACGGTACAGTAGACACTTTGAAAAAGTAATAAACTAGAAAAGAAATAGTGGTTACATACTATTATTTATAGACAGTTAACATTTCACCATTATCCCTATTAAAAGTTCTATGATCCCTCTTGAGCTTTCCCTTACATATGATTATGATGTCACTGACTTACTACCATAGATCATTTGTTTTCTGAATTGGTTTTGATGAGTGTGGAGTGTGTGACTAGCACAAAAATACTCTTCTAGTAAACAACCATTGTGCATTAACAAGATGGCTGTCTGGGGTCAAAATATGGTCTATGGCTGTGAAATGGAGCAAAGCCAATTAGGCTGCATGTGGATCAAGCCTGTGACCTTGACCTCATTAGCACTGTGCTCTGCCCTGGTTGACTAACTGGCCCCAGATGGTTAAACTTAATATAGCATTTTGTGTACAAGTACCCTACAGCACATTTAGAATAATACAAAGTTTTAGATTGAGCAGTTTTTTTTTTTAATGTCTGGCTACTACATCAATGACATAGAAAAGAACTTGATGTTTTCTTATTTCTTATGGCTAAAGAAGAATGGTCAACTTTATTCTAGGTTTCTGAAACTTAATACCTCTTTTGGGCTGCTCCTTCTCCTCCTCTCATCAATTATGAGAGTAGTCGTAAAGTGCCATATCCTGAACTCACTTGCTTTGGCACATTTAACAAGCCATTGTGGTAGAAACAAGGTATTGCCCAGAGGCCACAAGGACTCGTTTGGTATTTGCTCCTTCTTCCACAAGGTCCTTCCTCTGACACACACGTTGACAGCCTGAGAACTTGCAGAAAGTCTACCATTTTTATGAGTTAAAAACAAAAGAAAACAAAACACTTGGGTGGCACGTTCCTTTTTCCTTGAGAAATTATTTTTATAGTGGTTACTTTCAAATAGACTCAACCAAGTACTATTACACCATAAATTTCTTAGGTATATGGAGTATAAAGTATTCTAATATGTTAAATATAACATATGAAGGAGTGTTCCTGATAATAGATGTATGTGTTCATATGCAAATATTATCTACCCATCTATTTATCTATTAGATTTAACTAATAATATCAAAATGGTTATGAGCTAAATATGTGTATGAGTCATCAAATAGGCCAGTTTAGGCTAAAAGGTAATAGCTCAGCAAAATAAATTTCTCCTACATGTATAGTAATAATTACCAAAGTAAATAATAATCAGCCAACTTTAGAATTAGAGAATATTGGCTTCTAGTATGTTTAGAGTTTCTAAGAAGAAACTCTCTAAGCCTTTTATTTAAAAAGATTTATTTTATGAGAGGGACAGGGACTAAAGCACTGCTCAGCATGTAGTGGTGCTGGGAACTGAACCTGGAAACCCTGGAGCCTCATGTATGCAATGTCTATACTCTTAACACATTTCGCTCTAACGTATCTCCTAAGCCCCTTCAAGCTTTCACTCTGCCGTTTGTCCCTCTCTGACTGTTGCACTTACTACCTTATTTCCTGTTATAGGAGGATGTTTCCTGCCATGAGAGTAAAAATTACTGGCCTGGATCCACACCAGCAGTACTACATAGCAATGGACATTGTGCCTGTGGACAATAAAAGATACAGGTAATGATGAACCTGGGAAGTGTGGGCATCAGTGGTGTTCTAGAATAGTTCCTTAAACTCTTCAGGTAAAACATTTAAATAAGCTCCTTATTCAGGGAACAGGAAATGGAGGGTATGATAATGACCTGCAGCAGAGCAGCACACCAGGAATGGAAAACACTAAGACATAGGAAACTAAGATTCTGTAATAGCTTGGTCTGGAATCTTCCCTATATGTCTGGAGAGAGTGGGATTGTATAGTGTTTGTCAGGGTAGCAAGAATCAAATGAGTTTCAAGTCTAAAATGAACTCAGTTAACACGGAAATGATTAAAATACTAAATGAGTTATTTTGTGAAATACTAAATAGATTGAGGTGATTTATTTTAAAGAGGGAAAGAAGTGGACCAGTGACATATACCAGTTATATATCTGGTGATTACTCTGGATAATGGAGATGAAGCATCAGAGAATTGTTAAGAACTCAAGAAGATCATCTAGTTAGGATTATTGTCACTAATACAGCTTATAAGTGATTTTTAACACGAGTTTTATTTAAATCATTTAAGTCAATACAGTCTCTTTTTCTTAGATTACATATTTTTAAAAGATTTGTTTATTCATGTATTTATTTTGAGAAGAGTGTTTTTAGAGAGGGGTTAGGAGCATTGCTCAACTCTGGCACATGGTGGTGCCAGAGATTGAACCTGTGGTCTCTGGGGCTTCAGGCATGCAAGTCAGTGCTCTAACAGATGGAGCTATCTCCCTTGACCTTTAGGATTACTTACACACATCTTGTCAGAAAGAATTTATGACTTAATCAATCATTTGAGATCTTAATCAAATCAGTGACTTGTAGCTCACTTTTAATATATACACAGTCTGAACACTTGATCTTAACTCATGAATTTGTAAGTGAGAGGTGAATGAGGAAGATCAGGACTAGAATGGTAGGGGAAGAGAGCTGAACAAGGGCAAAGTGATCTGGATACAAGACTAAGGGGAGAAGATAATCTCAGCAATTACATCTCATTTAGTGACTTTAAGTGGGGGGAAGGATATGGGAGAGGATTCCTTTTAAATTTAAAATCATCAAAGACAACATTAACTGGAAAGATTTGCTAGTGATTCTGGTTGTAAACACCTGCCCCCTTGCATAGAAGTACCCCCAAACTCAGATTCTCAGCAAGGAAATGGTTAAATAATGAAAGACTTAGAAGGTCTTTGCATATGGCTGTGTTTTATAAGACAGTATGGAGTATGTTTTTAATAAGGAACCAAATCCTGAACAAGTGGCCAGTGGATTATATGGTTTGCATTTGAAAGGTGAAAGGTTGCAGTAAAATACCTTTTCCATAACTAGACACATGGGTTCATGATGTCTGTGTGCACACAGGGGTGCAAGGCAAGGAGAGGGAAAAGAAAGCTAAAGGATTGTGAGAATGTTTTCCTTTTGAGAGCTGTAGCTTTGATCATTAACCACAACACTTCTCTGCCCTCCCCCACTGCATCTTGTTCTCCATTTCCATCTCAATCTCATTTCCCCTGGCTATCTACCCTTCTTTCATTTTTCTTCTTTGTATTCTCTTTAATTCTTAATACTTCCATCCTTGTCACTTCTTTACTTCTTTTTGCTCCTATCTCTGCATATCTCCTGGGTCTCAAATCCCTCTTTGTATCTATCTCTGAACCCTCCTTTCTCTCTCTCTACCTCAGATATGTGTATCATAGTTCCAAGTGGATGGTGGCTGGCAACGCTGACTCCCCCGTTCCCCCAAGAGTTTATATACACCCTGATTCTCTAGCTTCTGGAGACACTTGGATGAGACAGGTGGTTAGTTTCGACAAACTCAAGCTGACCAACAATGAATTGGATGATCAAGGGCATGTGAGTCAAATAATCTCATCTTTCTTCTACTCTATTATTATTATTTTATTATTTTTTTTTTTGCTGTATAGTTTGCTAGCCCCAAGTTTTCAAAACAGGTAATATAAGAATCTCCATACCACATTAAATGATTAAAAGTAAGGGAGCATAAACATTTACTATTTCTTTTGTGACATCTCATTTATTACCATATTAACACTTTGCAAGCATTAGGGTGTATTTTTCAGAGTTCTTATGCTCCAGGGACAAGTTTAGTCAAGGCAGTAATACAGAAGCCTAGGGTAATCAAACAACTATGAGAGTAATCATAGATAGCATTTAATAGAATCACTCAAAGTCAGAAAAATCATGCAAACAACAGAAGTGACAATTTGGTTAATATGTCAACAAGTTTATGAATTTATAGGAGAGGAATAGTTGTTAAAGCTTCTTAGGTATAATTGGAACACCTGATCTAATTAATTTATTATTGACAGCAAAACCTATATTAAATGCGAGCATCTACACTGGTTGCTTATTTTTCAGATAATTGAAGAAGCTAAAGATATGGTTTCCATTTTAAGGGAAATGACAAATTTTGAAGAAAGAAGAACACATATACACGTCATTCTCACATAACACAGAGAGTAACCATAAGCTCAGTAACAAAGTGAAAATAATAGCAGTGGAATTTAAGGACAGCTTGCGCTCATGTTAAAAGTTGGAAGCAGCAGAGAACTGTCACTTGGTGGATGTTCTGACACCTTTGAGTGGAATGCTGTCTTTGCTACCAAAACAGCTACTAAATATTTATTCCATTAAAGCTAACATATTACATCTACTACCCATGACTGGGCCACTCTGCTACATGGGTCCATCAAACCCTATCCTACCATTTAGTTATACTGATTTCCACTTTCCTGCACATACCACACCAAATCTTTTTCTAATGCTTTTACCCTATAATTTGTTTTTGTGCCAGACTCTGAAATGATCTAGTGGATTTAGAGGCAAGCCTAGCATGATAATTTTCTTTTTCATTTTAGATTATTCTTCACTCTATGCACAAATACCAGCCTAGAGTTCATGTGATTCGCAAGGATTTCAGCAGTGATCTTTCACCCACCAAGCCTGTACCCATTGGGGATGGGGTGAAAACATTTAACTTTCCGGAAACTGTATTTACTACAGTCACAGCCTATCAGAACCAGCAGGTAAAAAGCTACTCTAAAGAGTCTTTTTCTGTTTTATTTTAAAGAGATTATTCATACTTTGCTGAAAAAAAAAAAAAAAGCTTAGTCCTAATGGAATGAGAGACACAAGGTTTGAAGAACACACAAGCATGGGTGATGATCCCATGACAATGTCTGATAACAGCTGGTCATCTTTGACCAAAATAACCAAACCTCCTAAGTCATTTTCATTTCTCGTTGCACTTGGATTTATTTTATTTGTTTATTATTTTATTTTTTGCCTCCAAGATTATCTCTGGGGTTCAGTGCCTGCACTATGGATCCATTGCTCCTAGAGGCTATTTTTTCCCCTTTTGTAGCCCTTGTTGTTTATCGTTGTTGTTGTTGTTGTTGCTGCTGCTGCTGCTGTCTTTGTTGTTGGATAGGACAGAGAGAAATTGAGAGAGGATGGGAAGACAGAGAGGGGGAGAGAAAGATAGACACCTGCAGACCTGTTTCACAGCTTGTAAAGTGACCCCTCTGCAGGTGGGGAGCTGGGGGCTGGAACTGGGATCCTTAGCTGACCCTTTTGCTTCACATCATGTGCGCTTAACCTGATGCGTTACTGCCTGGCCCACATCTTGGATTTATTTACATGATCTCTACTACATCCTGTAAAATGACCTTCATCATTTGCAATTCCTTTGTAAGGGTTCAGAATTGGTTCATATATCCTCCTATTTATAGTTGTTTTGTATATCCTCTTTACAAGTTACATCAATGTTACTAAGTCTCTCAGACCTTAAGATCCACCTTGTTGATGTACAGTTTTAGACTAAATTTACCTCTTTGTGATCATTGGTGACACTGTGAGGCCTCTATGTTTTGAATGTCTGTGATGTCTACTTTTCATTAATGTTTATTGATAGCTTACAATGTTTGACACTTAGCTGAGAAATGGATCTGATTAAGACTTATGACCCAGGGGCTGGTTGGTGGTGGATGGGGTTAGGTGCACATTGTACTAAGTGCAAGGATTCCAGTTCAAGGTCCCGGCTCCCCACCTGAAGGGAAGCTTCATAAGTAGTGAATAAGGTCTGCAGCTGTATATCTTTCCCTCCCTCTTTCTAACTATCCCTCCCTTCTCAATTTCTCTCTGTCTTATCAAATAAAAAGTATGCATATTTATGTCCCTTAAAGTAGAGCTTTAAGAGTATGAACTGAGTGGAACACACACACACACACACACACACACACACACACACACACACACACACTAATAGCACAATGCAATAATTTAATGCCATATATGACAGATGTTTCAGAAAACCAGTTGTTTTAAAGAGTCATCAATTGTTTTCTGAAACAAATAGTGTTTGTTTGCTTGTGTGTGTATGTGTTTTCCTTTAAAGTCTACATACTTTTATTTGGTGTCTATCTTACTTTCTCCCTCTCCCCTCTAAATTCTCTTTGCACCAAATTGAACTTATAACATGATACTTGGATCTTTTATATTGAATACGGTGCTCAGTGTTTGGTGATGAAATAGTAGAAGGTAAAATTTAGTTAAAATATTTATAGATCCTTACTACTTATCAGGCAGGTAAAGTCGTGTTATTTAGTTTTTGGTGCATATGGGAAGAACATTTCAGGGCTGGGTGGTGGTGCTCACAGTTATGTGTACATAGTACTAAATGCAAGGATCCAGGTTCCAGCCTCCTTACCCCCTGCACTCCCCACTTGCAGGGGGGAAACTTCATAAGAGGTGAAGCAGGTGTGCAGGTGTCTATCTTACTCTCCCTCTCTACCTCCCTCTACCCCCTCAATTTCTCTTTGTCCTATTTAATTAAAAAATGCAGAAAATGGCCCCAGGAGCAGTAGATTTGTAGTGCTGACACCAAGCCCCAACAATAGCCTTGGAGGAAAAAAATAAGAAAGAACATTTTGCATTGAAATAAGATGTGGATAAGATTTTTTTAGATGTTCTTTATCTTCAGAGGAGTTTGATATATAACATCTCCTTAGTCCAGTTAAGCTGTTGGAGACTTTTCCAGCAGCTGCAAAAAAAGTGTCCCCAACTTCATGTTTTTCTTGTAGATGCCTCATGCTACTTCCAAAGTAGAAGGTAGAACTTTCATTTTCTTTGGGTGCTAAAAACATTCAAAACACCTTAAATCCCTCAGAAAGTACAACTACAGAGGCCATAGAGAGTCCCCACAGGAAGTTTTAATAATCAGGAATTTTTGAGCTTTGATATAAGATATGACAGCTATATGGTCATGGTCATAAAAGCATCTGGAATCTTGGTATTAAACTTGCTTCAGAAGAGAGTGGGGGTAAGAATTTAAAGTCTTCAATTAACTTACTGCACTTTTACAAGACTAAGAATAAAATAAACAACCTATTCCCTCAGTGAGATCAGTTCTGTAAGTCAAGAGTCTAATATTGTAACCCAAATTGAAACTAGAAAAATAAAGCTTACTGTGACAATGATAGACCAACCATGAGTATCTGAAATGCCTTTCATTCCCTCTACCTTTTCTTTCTTTCCTTCTTTCTTTCCTTCTTTCTTTCTTCCTTTCTCTCTCTCTCTTTCTTTCTTTCTTTTTCCTTTCTTTCTTCCTTTTTCCTTTCTTTCTTTCTTCCTTTTTCCTTTCTTTCTTTTCTTTCTTCCTTCCTTTTTTCTTTCTTTTTCCTTTCTTTCTTTCACCTTTTCTTACTATTATTTTCCTGCATTAGAATGCACTACACATGTCTACATATTTTGTCTATATCTAGACTAGTGTGCTGACAGTGATACTTAGTGGGGACAGGATAACATGATAACAAATAATGAGATTTGGTAGTAGACACATCTGCTTTGATTTCTGACATTCTCAATGACAAACTGTGATCTTCAGCAAGCTTCTTAACCCCTTTCAATTTGTGCTTTCTGGTTTGAAGATATCCTTTCCTCATAGCATTACTGTGGGAGATTGAACCTACGACATTGGAGATTTAGGCATGACAGTCACTTTGCTTAAAGCCATTATTCCATATCTCCCAGTCCTTTAGGGGTGTTAGATGAAGAAACTTATTTGTAAAACCGCTGACACAAACATGGCATCTAATTAATGGTTCAGCTTGTATTTTCAAAAGCTGAGTGTACACAGGCATGTAGTAGAGTGGGAAGTAGGGGGGATTTTACTTTTTGAAGGTTTATTTATGAGATAGATAGATTGGATACAAGAGCTCATTCTAGCATATGTGGTGTTTGGGACCAAATTATGGACCACCTGCATGCAAGTCCTGAACTCTTCCAATAGGCCACCTCCATGCCCTTAACAATTTAGGTAAGTTAGGAAAATAGCTTATTGGAAACAGAACAGACTATAGGGAATTGGAAGAGCTGCACTCATAATTTGTTTTATTATCACTGGAGCTTCCCCACTTTGAACCAACTTTTTCAGATGGAAAGCACTGAAACTTCTTCAAGTGTTATGGGGGCTAGCTGGGCTCAGATTTGGTTTGTACACATATCAAAACAGGCAGACTATCCAGGTGAACTATCTTATCAGCCCAGTTGATCTATTTCTGATGTCAGTACATCATGAATCCACTAATATCATTTGAAGATAGAGGTCATAGTAGTTCCCTGTTGACTAAAGTCACTTCAAGAAACAGTGCAGCTCTTCCAACCCCTCAATTCTGACCATTCTGAAATGAAGATAATACCTTTTGCTTGTTTAACAAGTTGTCAGTCCCTGAATAAATCACACTGATTATCTAATATTCTTTCTGATTGTAGATATAATTTAATCTAAATCAGTGCCTTATGATAATGCAAACTGACCTCAAGTCATTCCTTTAGAAGTTTTCAGTCTGCCTCTTATAAGTAAGAGTCATCTGACAATAATTTTCAAATTTATCATGAAAATGCTAAGTAGCATAAACTGTTCTTTGTGAACTATATTCACCTATGACCATGTTTTTTATTTACCTCAACCTTCTAGAATGAGAATAATGAATATTTTATGGAAACATTTTTACTTTATTTTTGGATTTGTTCATTCATTGTGGAACCAGGGATTTGTATAAACAATCTCACTATTGCAGGTCAATTTTTTTCATTCAGTTAGAGAGACAGTGTGAGATAGAGACAGAGAGATGAGGAGACACTACACCTCCTTTCTTTGTCACAGCACCTCCCATAGGATGCTGGGACTTGAACCTTGGTCAGATGTAGAGTGATGCAACCACTCTACCCTGTGAGCTATATCTTTAGCCACATTTTTCACTTTATATATTTCTTCTTAGGGAAATGGCCTATGAAATGTGTAAAGAGAAAAAAATAGTGGGAAGTTATTATTTTCAAGAATGTGGTTAAAGGGACATGATCAAAGTAGGACAATATAGGTCTGGTGAAGTAGCTTACCTGGAAGGGCACCTGCTTTGCCAGGTACTCAACATAAGTTCAAGTATATCTGGGTGTACTACATGGGAATACTAGGACACTGGGGAAAACTTCAGTGCTGTGGTCTCTCTACCTCTCTGTTTGTCTCTCCCTGAAAAATCCTGCAATGAGTGATAAAATCACACATGGACCCTAGCAATGACATAAAATAAAATAAAATAAAATAAAATAAATCATGAAGCAGGGACAAGTCTCAATGGGTAAAGTGTAGAACTTGCATGCTTGAGGTCCTAGGATTGATCCCCATCACTTATTTTGTGAAATAATTATGGTAGAACATAGGCAGATGTTCGCTCTCTTTACTTGGTAGAAGTAAGAATTGGAATGATCACTGTTGGTACATCAAATGGTACAGATTTTAGAGTCAGACCATAACATTCTGAAAACAGGAAGTCACCTACTAAACCGAAGAACTGTTTCATATCCATATTTATAAGTTATTTGTAGACACAATACTATGTCTCATCACACGGAGCACTAAATATGTTCTTGGAATAAAGTCTGAATAGTTAGGCAACACACTGCTACTATAGTTTTATTGTATATCTGTGGTCCTCCTTCTTTGAATATAAGTTGTAGTGAAGAAAAAGGTTCTATTTTAAAGAAATATTTTATGTTTTCTTTTCCTCTTTTCCCATGCCTCCCTCCTATCCTTGCTGACTAATCCATAAACTTCAGGGCAGTTATCATATTGAAGTTATTATTACTATTATTTGCTCTTAGAGTGTCAACTTGGCAGGATTATGGCAGAGAGGAAGGTACACCATGCCCAGAATCTCATCATGGAGGAGAAGGTAGTAGAGGTGGGAATAAAGAGGACTTAACACTTTATGATTTTTCTTGGAAAAACATGTCCTCATGGAATTAGCAAGAAATTTCCATTGAAAAGTCTTTGTCTTCTCTAAGGGAAAAAGTCTGCTGAAGTTTAGCTCCCCCCCCCCCCCCATTAGTAAAGTAGATTTCAAAAAGACACAGCCCTGTTCTCAGGTAACACAGTCTTACTTCTTGATGAAAATTGGCTACAGGAACCTAATAGGAAGTCTAAAACCACAGCCAGTTTTTGTAAGCAAATCCAATGGGGTCTCTGAGCCACTCATTATATCCCAAACTACTGAGCCAGTTTAGCTGAAACTTTTTAGTCAAATTAGTGGAGGTTTTCTTGTTTTTTTTTTTTTTCCAAATGGGCCCTTTTTAATGCTAATAAAAGACCTTTCAAGCAATATAGTAAAAAGGAAAAGAAAAGAGACAACTAAGAGTATTAAAAAGGGAAGACTCTTTCATCCTTGAAACTACAGGACATCCAGATTTCATTTTCTCTGTTGGTTGAGCTATGTATATTTGCACTGTACTTTGTGAGGTATACTTCATTTATTAACTACCTTTATATTTTTAAGCAAAGAAGTAGTGAAAATTATTAAATTTAATGGTGACAAGCCAGCAAACTCCCCCTCACCCACAGTCTTGAATAACATAGACTACACCAATCAGGAGAAGGCTATAGAAATAAGTCATTGGGGAGTCAGGCTGTAGCACAGCGGGTTAAGTGCAGGTGGCACAAAGCACAAGGACCGGCATAAGGATCCCCGTTCGAACCCCGGCTCCCCGCCTGCAGGGGAGTCGCTTCACAGGTGGTGAAGCAGGTCTGCAGGTGTCTATCTTTGTCTCCTTCTATCTCCATTTCTCTCTGTCCTATCCAACAACGACAACAACAATAATAACTACAACAATAAAACAAAAAGGGCAACAAAAGGGAATAAATAAATAAAATAAATATTAACAAAAAGAAATAAGTCATTGAATGAAAATACCTCCACAACTCTTTTTTTCCATGTCTTAATTATCATTGGACCATATTTTAACATGACTTGTATAGAATCATTTTAGTTACACAGCTAGCTAGCTAGCTATAACACACGTTGTTCTGACAGGAAAGAACATGCAAGACTTTTGCCTCATTCAAATAGGGTTGAGGAAATTGGTATATATTATCTAAGACCTGTTATGGCTATAGATCTGGTGATTCCTATTTTTCATGCCATCATTCTTCCTTTACTCACTTATTCATTCACTGAGCAAAATAGCATCTGACACTAGGTACCACAGTAGAGAATGGTATACCGACACAATACCTACCTACAATTGAGGGGAAAGACAGAAAGTAAATATGTAAGGAACAAAATGGATGTATGATTGCCAACTGAGTTAGGAAAGAGAGAATAAATTAAAGAGTGCAGCTAAAGAGAGTAACAGGAATATCTGATTTTGGAGAGATAATTAAAGAAGACCTCAGGAGATAACATTTACTTTTGGGAGATATTATAGTGGTTATACAAGAAAGACTTCCATGCCTGAGGCTATGTTCAACCCTTAGCACCACCATGAGTCAGAGTTGAGCATTGCCCTGGTTGAGATATCTCTCTCTCTCCCCCCGCCGCCTCCCCTTCCCCTTCCCCTCCCCCCCTTATTGACGCCATGATTATTGCTGGGGTTTGGTGCCAGCATTACGAATCCATGGCTCCTGACAGCCATTTTTTCCCCATTTTTTTCTTTCTATTTTACTTTTATTTGACAGGACAGAGAGAAACTGAGGGGAGATAGAGGGAGAGAGAGAGAGAGAGACTGAGACTGACTCTCGGAGACCTGCTTCTCCTGCAGGTGGGGAGCAAGTGTGTGAACCCAATCCTTACACATGGTGATATGTGAGCTTAACTGAGTGCACCCTTCCCAGCATCCATCCGTCCATCCGTCCGTCCGTCCGTCTGTCTGTCTCTCTATCTATCTACTATCATCTATCTACCTATCTCTACCTTTCTGTATCTTTCTCTCTGTATCATTAAAATAAATAATAAAAAATTAAAAAGTCATTTTAACCAAGAATAGGATGAGAAATCAGGTATATAAAGGGTACAAAGAAGAGTGTTATTATCCTGAGACACTATGAGTGTGAGTAGCCTGAGCAGAGAAAGTGCTTAGCACATTGAAGCACTAACAGTAGTTCAGTTTGACTAGAATCTGTCAGTCAGGACAAAGTATTTTGAGTGGGAATGGAGAAGCAGGGAGGTGCTTAGGCAAGCCTGAACTGCAAGGCTAGGCAAGAAGTCTGGGTTGAATCCTGAGCGTATTTGTAGTTACTGAAGAGAAAGACAGGATCCATGTATGTGTCAACAAATAACCCACCAGTTGCTGTGTAGAAAAGGCTGAACAAGGACAGAAGTGGAAGAAGAGAGCTCATTTTCAAAGCCAACTACATTACTTTATTCAAAAGAGTATGGTGACCTAGACTAAGGCAGAGAGATGGAGAGACACAGACATATTGGGGTCTAATTGATAAATATAATGTGGTGTAGGGTTGAAAATTATCTTCTTAAATGTGTCTAATATTTGCAGATATGTCAAGTTTATACAATATGTAACAAGGCATATAACATATATTGAAAATAAGATATATTATATAGCATATATAATTTTCTAGGACATATACATATAACAAAATAAGCCAGAAAAAGAAAGATTTTTACTCATGGGTAGGACTTAAGAAACAAGGTCAGAAAGGGAAGCCACAAAATAAAATGTGGACTTATTTGGTGTATTGCACCAAAAGTAAAGGACTATGGGGAAGGTGGCAGGTTCTGGTACACAAAGATGGGCCTAGTTTGGGGGTGAGAGTTTTTTGCAAATACCTCTCTTGATAAGATGAGAAATTGGATCAGTGTACCAACAACTCTACTGTAAACCATTAACCCCCCAATAAGAAATAAAGAGAAAAAATTTCTGTAGTTGATTTTCCAAAAATACTGTAATTTTTGTTGTGAGGCTGTCAGAGCAGCTGTGAACTTTCCAGTTTTATTTTAGGCCGAATACCTCCTCATGCAACTTGATTCATTTGGCAAATTTTTACTTTTTTTGACTCCAGATTCTCCCACTTCAACCTCTACCTCCACCTGTGGTTGACACCTACATGTACTATATGTGTGCAAGGATGGAGGTGGGGGTCTTTCCATGCCGTCATCATTACTTGTATGTATGTTCCTGTGCTATCTCCAAGCCCTCATCAGCCTTTGTTGTGGGAAGGAGTGCTCACCATGTTTGGTCCCAGTTCCTGTGTTTGTATGTTCTGTAGTTAGACAACTGCTGAGCTTGTGCTTTCTGGTTGTTTCAGTAAGAACCTCTTGGGTCTTCCTGGGCTGAGGTATCAGTTCCACTTCAGGTATACCTTTATAATTCAGTAGGGTAGAGAGACAGAGACATAGGCAGAGACAGATAGACAGTCCTGCATCATTGCATCACTACTCTAAAGCTTCATCTCTCTCTCTCTGACATCTCTTCCCCCAACTCCCCACAGGTGAAGACTGGGGACTTGAACCCAGGTCCTTGCACACAGTAATATGTTTGTTCAATTGTGTGTACCACTGCTTGGCCCCCTTATTTCAGGTATTGTTCAGGTCCTTTGGTTCCTGCCTAGGATGTAGCATCACTGTGTCAGGGTCACACTGCCTTGAATGCTGTGTCAGAGGCCACTAGATTTCTGTGTTCTTGACCTCCTGCAGGTCCATGGGACTGAAGATGCTAACTCTGGCTTCTCTCTGCTTTATTAGACCAAGTGGTATTTTCACTTTGATGCAGCCTTCTCTATGCTTATATGGAGGTCATCCTGCTAGTCTTTTCTGAATCTCTGCAGACCCACATTCTACTTTAAGTAGGGGAAGCTAAAGAACATGTAAATCCAGCCTACTTGCTTCTCTTTTATCTGTCTCCTCTCTTCTCATAGTCTACAGGATGATTTTTTTCCTTCTTTTTTTTTTCTCTGACTAGAATTTACCCATGTTACCTCCTATTCTATCACAGAGCAGCAAGTTACCATTATCATCACTTTATTTATTTTTCTATTTTTAATTTTTTAAAAATAATCTTTATTTATCAGCTAGAGACAGGCAGAAGTCAAGAGGGAAGGGGGTGATAGAAAGAGAAAGAGACAGAGAGACATCTGCAACACCGCTTTACCACTTGCAAAGCTTTCCTCCTGTAGGTGGGGACCAGGGGCTTGAATCTGGGTCCTCGAGCATTGTAATATGTGTGCTCAATCAGGTGCACCACCACCTGGCCCTATTGCCACTAGAGCTATTGCTGGGGCATGGTGCCTGCATGACAAATCCACTGCTCCTGGAAGCCATTTTCTTCCTCTCTTTTTTCTTTGATAGAGATGGAGAAATTGAGAGAGAAAGAGAGATCACTTTTGAAGCTTCTACCCTGCAGGTGGGGACCAGGAGCTTGAACCTGGTCCTTGTGCATGGTAAATTTGTGCACTGTACTGTGTGCATCACTGCCTGACCCCAGGACAATAAGTTTTAGGTCCAGTTCTCATTTACATTCCTTCTTGCACTTCAGAAGACACTCATAAGATCTAAGTCTCCCAGGCTTATATCTAGAGGTACCTCATAACTATTCAAAACAAAGGAATATTGAGGCCGAAGATACGATGATTTACTCCTTCAAAATATTACTCATGTCACCTTTGGTATTTATAGACATAATTATTGGCATAACCACATTACTGGGGTGGTAATTTGGTTAATATGGCTAAAATTTCTGTCCTCTTATTTTAGGGTATCTGATGCTTCAGCAGAGTAACGAAGGTCTTCTCTGATGTGACCTCAGGCCAACAACCCCTCTAAATTTATCTTTCTATGCTTCTTTTTCCATGGCCTGTGCACTGGTCAAAGTCAACTAGTTCCATGAACTTTGATATGCACTATTTTGCCCATTTTGGTCCTCTGGCTTGCATCAATTTTTTAATTTTATTTTTCTTTGTTGGGGCATTAATGGTTTACAGTCAACAGTAAAATACAGTAGTTGGTACATGTGCAACAATTGCCTTCAAGCTCCATCCAAGATGAGGTGAAGAAGGTGAATTTACCATTTTGGAATAGCTGAGTAGCATCCCATTGTATGTATATACCACAACTTACTCAGCTACTCATATGACTACATCAAACTTTTAAAATAATTTTTAAAAATTTTATTTATTAAAAGGAAACATTGACAAAAACATAGGACAAGAGGGGTACGATTCCCACCAGCAGAACTCCATATCCCATCTCCTCCCCTGATAGCTTTCCTATTCTTTAACCCTCTGGGAGTATGGACTCAGGGTCATTATTAGGTGCAGAAGGTGGAAGGTCTGGCTACTGTAATTGTTTCCCCACTGAACATGGGCATTGGACCCTTTCTTCATTTTTCACTAGACTACTACCCATCCTATGAAGTTTGGCTCATGTGTTCTCTCTAGTATAAAATCCCCAAAAGCCCTTTGATTTAGAGTTATCTAAGTTATCTTTTAAAAATAATTTATTTATTTATTTATTTATTAATGAGAGGGATAGAAGGAGCTAGAGATAGAAAGAACCAGACATCATTCTGGTACATGTGCAGCCAGGGATCAAACTCAGGACCTCATGCTCGAGGGTTCAGTGCTTTATCCACTGTGCCACCTCCTAGACCACAAGTTATCTAAGTTATCCTTCCACTAAGTTCTCATGGTGCTTTGCTTTAAGTGTGAGTCTTAACACTTTCTATTATTTTAGAGCTGTAGTGGGACATGTACTAGTGTAGATATCCTCTTCTTATTTTTCTAGATTATATAGACTTTGTGGAGTAGTGTTTATAGACAAGTCAAAGTCATGTACTGACAATCACAGTGTCACCTATACTATTTGCCATAATGCTTTGCTTTGCACACAAGAGGTACTTGATGATAAAGATCAGCATAACCACACTTTTCATAAAGCTCACTAAACTCCACATTAGCAGCTATGAAGCACCCATAAAGGTGTTGTTTTTCCTAACATTTGGCCACAGTTAAATCTCCATGCAGATCCCTTGGTCTAAGAGTCAGTGAACTAGGGAAAATAGGTTTTTAACCCTCTCTCCCAGGCCCATGAAATATAATGTCATTATATTTACTGGGGTCTGTGGAGGCTCCCCAAACATGGCAGCACAACCATATATCAGCAATTCCTATCATAAATGAGTCAGACAGGATAAGCCTTGAAAGAGAAAATAAAGTATTATAACCCCAACTTGAAAGGAAAATATGGTGTGTGGTTTATTGCTGTGGATTATGAAGGAAGAAAGAACTGACTTGAAGTCCAAAACAGAAAAGCAGTGACAGTCTTTAAACTTAGTATTCATACTGAATTTTAGAAAGCCAAACCTTCAGGCTCCTGCTCTGGTCTATAAAATAGATGTAAAATTGCTTTTGCTACATTATTAGTGTGCCATTCTAGAAGCAAAGAACATTTAGGGAAAAAAACTAACTTCGGTACTTTCAAGTCAGAGTCTGTCAGAATCTCACATTGCATTTTAAAGACTGAGGCTTTGGATAAAGCCTACTTTTATAAAGGGAGACAGAAGAGGGGTTTGGAAATAACTGTAACATAAACAATAACATTAGCAGATCTGGTGATCAGTTCTATAATAACCACAGATGATGAATATATATTCTCTTATTTCTAGGGGTTAGGTGGTGACACACCTGGTAGAGCATACATGTTACAAAGGGCACAGACCCAGCAGATTCAAGCCCCTAGTCCCCATCCTGAGGGTAGGGGGGGAAGCTTCATGATCAGTGAAGCAGTGTTGTAGGTGTCTCTCTTTTTCTCCCTCTCTATCTCTCCCTTCCCTCTTGATTTCTGTTTATTTTTTAAAATATTTATTTATTTATTCCCTTTTGTTACTCTTGCTGTTTTATTGTTGTAGTTATTATTGTTGTTCTTATTGATGTTGTCATTGTTGGATAGGACAGAGAGAAATGGAGAGAGGAGAGGAAGACAGAGAAGGGGAAAGAAAGATAGACACCTGCAGACCTGCTTCACAGCCTGTGAAGCGACTCCCCTGCAGGTGGGGAGCCAGAGGCTTGAACCGGGATCCTTGTGCCAGTCCTTGCACTTCACGCCACATGAGCTTAACCTGCTACGCTACAGCCCAACTTCCAATTTCTCTGTTTCTATCTAATACATAATAGAATGTCTCATACATGTTACATTCCATCATTTATTTTTTAATTGGGAGGTTAATGGTTTACAGTATAATTATTGACACATGCTTACAATTTCTCGTCTTACCAAGAGAGGTGTCTGAAAAACACCCTTACCCCCAAATTAGGTCCATCATTATGTATTAAGACCTGAAAGTACACGCTCATCCCTACCCCTCTCCCAGTCTCCCTTTCCCAGAGTTCCAGAGTCCTTTACAGTCCCTTATTTCTGTTACCTTCCATGAAGGGTGCCATCCCTTCTTTGCTGAGTAACATACTCCTCCACTTACAAATCTTGGTTGCTTGAATGTCTTGAGTCAATAACAGCTAATTCACACACCAAATTAATAAAATATTTGCCATGACCAAAGGAGAAAATAGAAATACTAGTGTGTATGTAAAATTTATAAGACTTGTTTTATTATACAGACATGATAATAAACATTGTAGAACTTGAAGTGACATTTAGGATACAACAGAGAAGGACTTATGCACTGAGTGGAGGTTGAACTAGATAATAAAAACAACCCATCTAATCTGGGTTATATAGTTGTTTGTGCCTGGTTTGCTCAGCCTTATGAAGCTATTTTGTTTGTTTGTTTCTTATTGTTATTTGTTAGCCTTGGAAACTGAATGAGATACCACCCCACCCAGTCACATATTTGTAAATGTCTCTTTGGATATAAACTTGACAAGAGCCTACTTACTTTTTGCTGTTCACAACACCATTTTAGGACATAAGAGGAACAATTGTCAGTGTTAGAGAAACACATCATATGCAGGACAAGAAGTAAAGTAAATTATTTGGATACTTCAAACAGAATTCTGGTGATCTGATTCTGTCCAATTGGATTGACTGAATTCATTCATTCATCACTTAGGTAGTTGGTCACACAGTCACCTACCATTTCATTCAATAAGCACTTTATAGGAACCTCTTGTGTGTTATATACCACAGACCCCAACCACAGCCCACATTTCTATTTTTACTCCTTTGTCTATGGCAAGTGATCTCTCAATATTTTTAGGTAAGAAAGATGAGCAGAAGAGAATTTACAGTGTCACAAAATGGGATAACCTTGGCTTTTAGGAAGAAGTAGGTCAGGTGAGTTAGATATCTGTGTGCCAGGAGAAAATTCTATATTGATTTCAATTTAAATCAAAAGGGAGATGAAATAAAACAACAGTTGTTAACAGGGCCATTTATGTCATTTTTTTATTTTAATTTTTATTTATAAAAAAGCAACACTGACAAAAACCATAGGATAAGAGGGTTACAACTCTACACAATTCCCATCACCAGAACTCCGTAGCCCACACCCTCCCGATAGCTTTCCTGTTCTTTTTCAGAGAGAATTATAAAAAGAAATCAGTTAATATAAATATAATTCACATCTGTTTTTTTCTTCATTTGTTTGTTTCCAGATCACCAGATTAAAAATAGACCGAAACCCTTTTGCTAAAGGATTCAGAGATTCTGGAAGAAACAGGTAAGAATAATTGGGAAAGAAACTCAGTGACATTCTTTTCTTCATTGTCTACATGGGACATCTATGATGCATCATTCCATGTACCTTTGCTGGGTTTTGGCTTCTCCTTTATGGAAACCACTTGCATGCTGTGTCAGTGTGTTGATTAAGTTAAAGAGAAATGAAGAAAGGATCCCAGAATTTAAAGGCTGCTCTACATGAGCTGGGTGGTAGCTCACCCTTTTGAATGCACATGTTACCATGTGCAAATAACAGGGTTCAAACTCCTACTCCTCACCTGCAGGGGGAAAGATTCATAAGCAGAGGAGTAGTGCTGCTACTGTCTCTCTTTCTCTCTCCCTCAATCTCTCTCTTTATTTCTCTTTGTCTCCATAAAAGTAAATAAGGAAAAAGAAAAAAAAAAGTCATTGTGAATGGTGGAGCTGTGCAGGCTCCAAGCCTCAGCAATGAAAGAAAGAAAAATACTGTCCTATAAAGTTTGATTTATCCACATTCTTGATGAACACACTGTAAATCTTATAACCTAAGTCAGCAAAATAGCTTACCTAGACATTATGTGTGATTTGCTATGTACATGACCCAGTTTGAGCCTAGCCCTTACCACATTAGAGGAAGCTTCAGTGCTGTGTTTTCTTTCTCTCTATCTCTCTCACTATCTGAAGAATAAAGTTAACTTCAGTAGTAAAGCCCTGGCAACAACCAGCCAACCAACCAAACACCAAAAACTTATAACCTTTAAGAGCTTAAATTTTGATTAAATTTAACCATTTTTTCCCCCTAGAAAAGACTTCAAACCGTTTTAGCTGTTTCTTGCATTAGTAAAGAAAGTTTATGGAACACCTCCTTTCTTCATGGTCCAACTTCATCATCTTTAGCTTATTAGATAGTGAAACTTATAGAGCTTGTTAAAATTTGTAGGACTGTTTCCTTCTGTTGTAAATGGCCTTAGAGATGGTAGTGTTTTTCTGGTGAATTCTTCTGCCTAAATCCTTCCTATCTTGTATGTCCTATATAAAATTAGAATCTGTTCTTCATGGAGAACTAAAGGCTATGTAATTTCCAGGGAAAGCAGATATAACTATGGATATTTAAATCAGAAAATTTTGTTTAATACAAACCATATTGAAACAGCAAGTGTAACACATGTGTCTTTATGTAGGTAGGTTTGTGATAGTTATTTACTGTTCAAACATTTTCCTAATTGGGGCATTTTTTTGTATCTGAAAGACACAAATCATCAGGAATTATCTTTACTGTTTTCTCTGTATAGATTTTCAGAACAAAATTATATTGTCTTTAATATTATCTTGTGAACTCTGAAGCAAATTAGAGCCCAAATTCATGCTAAAAAGCAGTTACACTGATTTGTCTCCTTTATAAAATTGATTTATGAAAGCATTTCGTTATGAAACCTCTAGTGCATATTTAAAATGCATTTAGATTTCTGCAAGATTTTATTCACTTCAGAAGGTTTTTTTTTTTTTGGTGGATTTAAAAAAATTTTTTTTTAAATTTTTTATTTAAGAAAGGATTAGTGAACAAAAACATAAGGTAGAAGGGGTACAACTCCACACAATTCCCAACACCCAATCCCCATAATCCCCCCCCTCCCATGGTAGCTTTCCCATTCTCTAGCCCTCTGGGAGCATGGACCCAGGGTCGTTGAGGGTTGCAGAAGGTAGAAGGTCTGGCTTCTGTAATTGCTTCCCCGCTGAACATGGGCTTTTTAAAAATTTTTTAAAAAATTTTTATTTATAAAAAGGAAACACTGACAAAAGCCATAGGATAAGAGGGATACAACTCCACACAATTCCCACCACCAGAACTCCGTATCCTTTCCCCTCCCCTGATAGCTTTCCTATTTTTTATCTCTCTGGGAGTATGGACCCAGGGTCATTGTGGGATGCAGAAGGTGGAAGGTCTGGCTTCTGTAATTGCTTCCCCTCTGAACATGGGCATTGGCAGATCGATCCATACTCCCTGCCTCCCTAGTGGGGAGGGGAACTAGGGAAGTGGGGCACCAGGGCACATTGGTGGGGTCATCTGCCTAGGGAAGTCCTGGTTGGTATCAAGTCCTGGTTGGTATCTGGAACCTGGTGGCTGAAAAAAGAGTTAACATTTAGAGCTTCTAGGATGTTAAGGTGATTAACATGTAGTCTGACATGTTACCATTTTAAGATTAATTTACCATTAGCAGATATGGACAACAGAAACCTTTAGAGTCATTCAAGTAATAAATACACTCAAGCCATCCAGAACCCTCTCTTTCCTTAAGCAAACAGTTTGTATTTTCTTAGTCTGTTTATGTGAACAGTTCCCTCTGGCTTTGTCATTTACTTTCTGTCCTTCCCTAAAGAAGGGGTTTTCTACTAGAAGACATGTTGGACTTCCCCTATAGGTCACATGGAATATAATAATACTAAAGTCACCTTTCTTGTGCTGGAAGAGGAGAACTATGAAAAGAATAACCCCTTTTATCCTCCAGCGCTTTGGAAGCTAGATAAAATAAACTCATTGGAGCAGACAAAGGGCCCCTTGCATTTTTTTCCCCTAAAAAATATCAGAATTGCCCAATAACCACACTTTGAATCTCATTAGCTGCCTGCAGGATCTTTTAAAGAGTAAGGATTATTAATGACACTTTATGAGGATTAGCTATAAATCTGGAAATCAGTGCTTCTGGGCCAGCAGCAAAACCCAGCCAAACACCTTCATCTATTTGTTGCCCTTCTTGTGCTGACAGAATTCCTATGAATCTAAGACATTTCCATGCATTTTAATATCAGATGACTCATGTAGAAGAGCATGGTTTGATGAGCTGCATATAAATGTACCAAAAACATACGGATTACATTTCCTTTAAAAACACATGGGCTTAAAAATTAGGGGAGAAAGTGCTTGGCCAATGTTTTTTGGTTTTGCAGAACACAAAACATTTGTGGAAGACTTTGCAGTTACAGAATTTGCCAAACCTCAAACCAAAACATGTTCAGGTTTGTAGATCTCAATCCATTTTAGTGCCAGCCAGAGGCTCAGGAGGAGAGGAGGGGGAAAAGATGGAGAGGACACAGCCATCCACCACACTCTATTTGAAAGTCTTGTGTATCTGTTTTTCTTTCTGAGCCTTTGCAATGCCACCATTAGAGTCAGCACTAGCTGAGAGGCTGGAGAGGAACTTGAGGGAGTTGTGACAACTTAGCTCCTGCTGTTTATATCTTAATGTAAAGAGATATCTATAAAGTAGTTCTCCTGGCTCCTAGCCCCATCCTTTTCTCCTTAGTGAGAACTCAAGTGATCCATCTGACTGCTGAGACTGGAAGAGAGAACACTTCAGGTTCTTGCTTATCAGCCAAAAGTGCATATTTTGGGCTCTTACTGTTATATAAACTCAGAGGAGGAGGACTGCAGTTGTAGGAACTCAGCCCATTTTAGGGAGTTCTAGTCTACCTGTTTAGCGTTCACACCTCTGCTTCCAGTCACCTGAGTGCATACACACACACACACACACACACACACACACACACACACACACACACACACACACACACACCTTGGAGCTGGATGCCCACACATGTACTATTTCCATTAATTCAATGAGTTTATTTTATCTAGCTTCCAGAGAACTGGAGGATAAAAGGGCTGTTCTTTTCATAGTTTACCTCCTCCAGCACAAGAAAGGTGACTTTACTATTATTATATTCCATGTGATATATAGGGGAAATTCAACCTGGCTTCTAGTAGAAAACCCCTTCTTTAGGGCAGGACAGAAAGTAAATGACAAAACCATAGGGAATTATTAAAAATATAGTGTATGAAAATATTCAAGGATGCTTTTATTCATTCTGGTACAGAATTAGTTATAAACAACACAGAGATTGAGAGAGATTGAAACAGTATAATACTAGAGCTGCTTCTGGTTCTTTTTAAAAATTTTTTTATTTATAAAAAGGAAACATTGACAAAACCATAGGATAAGAGGGGTACAGCTTCACACAATTCCCACCACCAGAACTCTGTATCCCATCCCCTCCCCTGATAGCTCTCCTATTCTTTAACCCTCTGGGAATATGGACCCAAGATCATTGTTGGATGCAGAAGGTGGAAGGTCTGGATTCTGTAATTACTTTCCCACTGAACATGGGCATTGACAGGTTGATCCATATTCCCAGCCTGTCTCTCTCTTTCCCTAGTGGGGAAAGGCTCTGGGAATGCGGAGCTCCAGGATATATTGGTGGGGTTGTTTGTCCAGGGAAGTCTGATCGCACCATGGTAGCATCTGGAACCTGGTGGTTGACAAGAGAGTTAACATACAAAGCCAAAGAAGTTGTTGACCAGTCATGGACCTAAGGGCTGGAATAGTGCAGATGAAGAGTTGGGTGGTCCTCCATTTTGTAGATAGACCTTCCATGTGGTGCTAAGACTCAAACCCAGCTGATGAACTGTTTATCTATTCCCAATACTGGTATTTTGATATCTACTGCATCAGACTCCTGTGTCTTTCTTAAAATGGATTCTGAGTTCAAGTGAGGAGAAACAGATTAAAAAAGATTTATTCTGTTTATTTTATGAGCTACATAGGAGAAGGATTGAGCATCACTCTACCTATTTGCAGTGCTGGGGATTAAGCTCAGCAACTCATGTTTGCAATCTCAAAGCCTTATCAGTGCACCACCTCTTGGGCAACACAAGTGGATTTTATTGGGCCTTCTAGAACCCCAAGGGGAGCCCTTAGAATCCATGGTATCACCCCCATGGTCATCAACAGCAGAGCTTGTTCTAGTGCTCCCTGCTGCTTAGGAAATATTATTCACATGTTCAGCACGAGAAGGTCACTACCCTTCAGACCTGCTAAAGGAGCAACTACTGTGTGTGTGTGTGTGTGTGTGTGTGTGTGTGTGTGTGTGTGTGTGTTGTGGGAAAGAGTATTAAATCACTGATTCTTTTGGAGGGTAGATACCAATGAATTCTGAATCTAGGCATTGTCTCTGCAGTGGAGGGAGATTGTATTTACTTCTAAATAGTTCTTACTAACAGATTTCTCAGAAATTATGTGTTCCAGAACAACAATAACTACAACAATAAAACAACAAAAAGGAAAATAAATAAATATAAAAAATTTAAAAAAAGAAATTATGTGTTCCAAGTCTGGCTTGAGGTGGAGGGTCTCATGCCATGGTTGCCTCCTTTATATCAGGTCTTTTCCTAGGGCATAAGATCCAAAGGTGCCTTTGTGATATTTCTCTCTCCAGGAGGAGGAGATACTAGCAGAATCTTGTTCCTGGGATGCAAAGAGATTCCCTCAACATAAAGTGATTTTTCTGTCCTATGGTCAGTCTTCCCAGGCTCTTCTCTCTGCTAGAATATAAGCTCCTTAAAGACTTGGTCTGTGCCTTTTTCAGGTTTCTACTTTTAGATAGCCCCCCCCCCCAGCTCCTTATAGTGCCAGATATATAAGGCAAAATGATAACTTCCCAGTTAATTCCCAAACAGGGGAGTTAATGGGTGACAGAAAAATGAAAAGCAGGTGTGAATCAGGGAGAGAAACTTTGGGGGAGCTTAGGATAACATCTAAGAAGGAAAGAGGGTCCAGGTGAAGTATACCAAATAAAGTACACATATTACCATATATGAAGACTTGGGTACAAGTTTCTGGTTCCCATTTGCATGGGGGGAAACTTCATGAATGGTAGAGTAGTGCTGAAGGTGTCCAAGAGAACAGTGTCCCCCAGGAGTAATGAAATTGTCTTACAGGATTAAAAAGAAAAAGAGAAAGAAACAAAAAAGAATGGATGAATGAATGAATGAATGAATGATTGAAAGAAAGAGTGAACCTAGATATTGGAAGACTAAGGGCAGTTTGAATTTACATAAGAGACACATTTCTAGTGTAAGGCAGTGATTTTTGCTTCATTGTTGATGAGACATATACATCTCTTAGTCCATTTTAGTGGACTCTAGGCAGAGAGTCAAGTCCATGCTGTGTGACTCCAGGGAGGAGGAGGACACTTAATAGGTGTCAGAGTCTGGATCTCAGAAAATAAGAGGCTGAGCTTAATAGTGAAGTTTGGCTGAGAGATGTTACTTAGTAGAGATGGGGGGGTTTAAAAATGTATCTCTAACCACTTCAGAGGGCATCTCATTCAAGAGAGAAGATGAAGATTGTAAAACCGAAGAGAAATGAGTCTCTACAATGAGTGTTGCAGTCGTGAAGCATCGTTGGGAGGTATCTCTCTCCCTCCTCCTCTCTCCCCTGCCCGTGTGTGTGTGTGTGTGTGTGTGTGTGTGTGTGTGTGTGTGTGTGCGTGCGTGCACGCGCGCCTTGAGAGCCCATTGCACTCTGCTAGAGAAGTAACTAATGCCACAAAGACCAGAGGAAGAAGGAAAGAGGATTTTGTGGGTCTCAGTCCACAATTAATGTGAAAGCCTTGTCCCTGTTAAGAGAGGTTTCCAAAATTTTACAGAAAGTCCAGGCTAATCTGAGAAACATTATATAATGCCCAGGGATTTCCTCCAAAGCAAACACATATATAAAATGGAAAGGATTAAAATTATGATCTGCCTGAGGAGTGAGAACTTCTAGGAACTTGTTTTAAAAGTGCCATGGAATATAGGACTGTGGGTTCTCTAGTATCAATGACCCTCATCCTGGCTTTCACTTTGTGCTTTACCCTATTCTGAGCCTCCACTGCATCTAACAAACATGCGAGGGCAACTGCCTGTCTCCTGTGACTCAGCTTCTTCCAAGTTCTCCTAGCTGTCATGGCACACCCAAGGTCACTGCTGTTGGTCCTAGGTGAAACAGTCCTACAGTGTGGGGAGATTGGTGTTACTTTTTATTATAATTTTTTTCTCTATAAGGTCCACCTTTGGGATCTTGGACCAGAGTGTTCAAATTCCACAAGTGAGGAACTTTTAAAGTTGGAAGTTGGCACAGAGGTACAGCGTCTACCTTACATATTTATGAGGCCCTCCCATAAGAGAGTAACAGAGAAAACAAGCAAAATACTGTGGATGGTGCTTTGATCTCTTTCACTCATTTACTTTCTTTCTAGAAAGGTAAACTGAAAATTGGTCTGAAGAGGTGGGTCATAGGTATAACTCACATGGGTGAGTTCCTGAATTTAATCTCTGGTACTACATTAAGGAAGGAAGGAAGGAGGGAAGGAAGGAAGGAAGGAAGGAAGGAAGGAAGGACAGAGGGGAGAAAGAGAGAGAACAACAGAAGGGGGTGAGCCAATAGCAGGTCCTGCATCATGAGGAGGCTGGTTTACATTGATAAATTGTTTTAATATGCTGTCCTCACTGACAAACAATAGGGCCTGTGGGATAAGTGCATGAGGAATCTAGAGTTATGAGCTGGGAATGTGACTGGCAACTGTCCTCGACGGTACTCAGTGTCTCTTTACATAATGTTTCGACAGATCCTGGTTTAAAAATGGAACTATTAACTGCATCATGGGAGTGAATATGTTTGCTTACTGGATGAGGAAGCTTAAGGAGGCTAAAGTTTAACTCAGAGGAAGGAGTCTTTCATGGTGATAGAGAAAATATTTGAATGTAATTTTTTTTTTGGTGTGTGAGTGTGTGTGTGTGTGTGTGTGTGTGTGTGTGTGTGTGTGTGTGTGTGTATGTGTGTGTGACTCTGTTCTTCAGCAGTTCCAAGGTCAAGTTCTTAGAATAAAGAACCACATCTCTTGGGCACAGGCTAGAACATCTGTTAAGTCCCAGGATCCCCTACAACACAGAATAAACATAATAAATATGAGTGTGTTGAGAGAGAAGTCTGTCAAGCAAGGAATTAGCATGTCTAATCTTAAGAGGGAGAACAAACTAGGAGAAACAAAAGTTTGAAAGCTATCAGGGGAGGGGATGGGATACAGAGTTCTGGTGGTGGGAACTGTGTGGAGTTGTACCCATCTTATCCTATGGTTTAGTCAATATTTCTTTTTCATAAATAAAAATAATTTAAAAAAAGAAATCAACCCTCAGATCAGGTTATCTTTGCTGAGATCCAAAAGAGACTGCTATTCTTTTGGAGTTCAGATGGAAAGGTAAAGCATAGATTATAGTTAAGATCTGCTAGGAGAGTGGCCTGGGGGCTTGCATAGTTGCTAGAGGTCTGAGTCTTACAAGCATGAGATTCTGAGTACAATTTCCAATATCACATGTGCTAGGGTAACTAATTCTCCTTCTCCTTTCTCTAATAAATAAATCTTTAAAAAAGATGTTTGTATGAACTTTAGTGGTGGGTGCAGTGTGAAACCATACCCTGTAATCTTATAGTCTTGTAAAGCACTATTACTCACAAATAAAAAATGACTTGAAAATTAAAAAGATCTATCAGAGTTCTTCACTACAGCAAATAACTCAAACCTTGTCTATTAAGCTGAACAAATGAAACTACTATATTTATAGGTCAAACATGGACATTTGCTCAAGATTTCATATATTCCAGCACTATCTTTTTATTTATATGCATTGGAGTATTCGTATAATAGTGATAGTCTTTCCTATAGTGTGTATGATTCTAGTTTTCCAATTTCATTCTAGTTAGTTGACTGGTATTGGTGTTTCCCATTTTATTGATGGTGAAACTAAGTATAGTGAGGCATTAGCTTGGTGAATGTGCAAATCAGCCCATAACAGCCTCTTGGAGAATGATGTTACTTTTCTGTGCTAGGCACAGCTTGCCAGCTAGTGGATGACTTTGTTCACCTCCAGCTCACTGTTGCTTCTGAAGGCTGCCATAATAAGCTTCAAACCAATGAGCTACTCATTCACCTTCTTTCAACCAGCATGTCTTTCCAAGTGTCTCCTTCACTTTCAATTTCCATATTTTCATTTATTCTCCATAAAGATATTGGCTATCATTCCTGCTGTCAATCTCATTCTTTTTCTTGGAAATCTTACTAGCCCCTGTAGATTTTTTGCATACTCTTTTGTTATCCTTGGCATGGGTGCCATTTTGTAGCTCTGTTGAATTCATTAGGTATGGGACCACTCTGGCACTGCTGTGTCTATGGTTCAAGACTGATGGCTCTGTATTGACTTCTGGCACTAGCATCTTGCTGTACTTCTAGTCATCTATAGCTGTTTAGCATGTCTGTTGGATTATGAGCTTCTAGCTAGCACTTAACATTTTTCTTTGCATGGTTTTTTGTTCTCCCTTCTCTCTCATGAACCTTTTCCACCATTGTCCTCTTGGCCATGGGGGCTTTCCAGGGAAAGCTGGCAATTATTTTATTATGGATGGCTCTTGCCCAGGGGTGATGTCATTTAACAGAGTGACATCTTCTTAATGGCTAACATATTGGAGTTTGAAATCTGCAAGATGATAATGCCTATAGAAGCTGGCTCTCTTTCTGGTTCTTTGATGAGAAGTTGAGGAACAGAGCGAGGTAAGATCCAGGTCCTTCTATGTTCTATTCAGAGCCAGAGGACTAACAAAGTTTTGAATTTCAGGGAAATAAGAATATATTCTCCCATTACAGGTCACAACCCGAGTAGACAGACAGTAGGGTTTCTTTTGCTTCCATTAAATTGATACTGTGGTCCTCAAACTCACATTATGTTTTCTCCTCTTGATAGATTTTGTCTCCAGTCAATCTGAATTTATCAAGCTACAATTAGGAATGAGTGTTATTGTCTTCATTTTTACAGTTGTGGAAGCTTAGACCTGGAAATGTTACTTAACTTGGCTAAAATCACACTAATAAAGCAGCAGAGTTGCAATTTGAACTAAGGCAGTCTGGCTCCAGAACCTGTACTCTTAGCCACCATGCTATTGATCTGCCTCTCATATGATATAGTATTACCAAATTAAAGCTGGACCATTCTATTCATATGTAAATAAACCAAACACTTTAATTTGCTTTGTGTTATTGTGGATTTTCATCATATTTGTTGAAGTGATGCAAAGTCATTGTGGACTGACATTACTACCTATTCAGATTCCAAGAGGGAGGCATGATTCACAAATTGAGAATCTCTGGAAGAGGGACAATTTTATTTTATTTTTTTAAAATTCTATTAGTAGCTTTATATTGATTTTAAAAATTACATGTCACAGGGATATAATACCACACCAACAGAGTTCCCTATCCCCAGTCTCCCATTGCAAGCCACCACAGTTCCCCTAATGTTGTAGGCATGGGCCAATCATCATCTCTACAGCTATCTGTCTACATCTGTACATAACTGTCCCCTTTTTCTTCCAGGTCTATTCTTCTTTTCCCCTCCAAGCCATTCATGACACCATTACTACATACAAATGTCCCTCTCTTTCTCCTCCTCTTTCTCTGGGTGCTGATGGAGTTCAAAGCCCTCTTCTCTGAAGAAGAACAAATTTAAGTCAACTCAGTGCATTTGCCCATTTGACACCTGTTCTTCTTCTTCTCCTCCTTTTTTTTTTTTTTTTTTTTTTAATAAAAAGGAAACACCGACAAAAAACACAGGATAAGAGGGGTACAACTATACACAGTTCCCACCACCAGAACGGATCCCTTCCCCTCCCCTGATAGTTTTCCCATTCTTTATCCCTCTGGGAGTATGGATCCAAGGTCATTATGGGATGCAGAAGGTGGAAGGTCTGGCTTCTGTAATTGCTTCCCTGCTGAACATGGGCGTTGACTGGTCGATCCATACTCCCAGCCTGCTTCTCTCTTTCCTTAGTGGGGTGGGTCTCTGTGGAAGTGAGGCTCAGGACCCGTTGGTGGGGTTGTCTGTCCAGGGAAGTCTGGTCGGCATCCTGCTAGCACCTGGAACCTGGTGGCTGAAAAGAGAGTTAACATATAAAGCCAAACAAGTTGTTGACTAATCATAGCTGGAGTAGTGCAGATAAAGAGTTGGGGGGGCGTGTTTCCGTTTTATAGATAGCTAGTAAACCTATTTTTGTTAAATTATAAAGGGCCTGTGACTATATTAGTTTTTTTTCCCTGAGCCTGAAATCTGATATGCAGGTGGATCCAAATGATTGTCTGGGGAGATGCTCTCATGGCTGGAAAAAAGACCAGAAAGCTGGATCAGGGAAGAGAGTAGCTCCCAAATATGGAAAAGGTTTATAAATATTGTTGATTGTAAACCCCATTGATTTGATCTGATTTGTGGCCCATATGTGGAGCTTAGGCATCTATGTAGCCTCTGCATCCCTGTAGATCTGAGCTCACATTCTGTGGTCATGAGTAGGAACGTTCCAAGCTGCCCCAATTTCAGGACCTATCTTCCTCAGGTGGAGCATAGAGTATGTTGTCCATTCTCCCTTCAGAGGATGGAACATTCTCTACTGTTGTTGATCCAAGTTGAGGGCGAGGTCCTATGGGCGGCCCACAAAGGGGTCTATTGTGTTGTTCCTGATAGAGATGACTGGTAATATTGGGGAGAGGGATTTATTCGAGGTCTAGGCCCATCATGTCTGTTTGGGAATCTCAGGGCTCCCCGACTAGGGTCCCAGCTGATGACACCTGTTCTTCTAAACCACTGAAAGGCACATTAAGGACAGCCAATCCACCATGTAATTAGTTATACTTATTCTATCTTCTGAAGCCAAGCTGTGAATGACGGTTGCTTTTGGAGAATTTACTAATCTTTATTAAGAGTCCTTTTAGGATTTCCATGAACAACAAATGCCATGAGGAATATAGACACAAACGTAGTCCAAATCCAATGAAGAAGGATGTGTTGAATATGACACAGTATTCTTGCTGCTGGTGGAGAGAGGGAGATTATCTAATGTTACCTTTGCACATCACCGAATTCCAATATACAGAACTAGTCCTTTCTAACAGTTTCATTTATCCAATGATGTTTACCAGAGTTTTAGGACAAATAAGCTATAACATAGAGTAAATAAGTAGGATTTTTTTTCTAAAAGGATATATATTCTAAATATCTAAAAATATTTAGTAAAAGCCTAGGATAATCCTATAAGGAAATAATATGCAGTGGATTACTAAAACATGGTTAGGAATATGTGGTTGGTCTTAGCCACAGTTTCTGGTAGTTGCAACCCCTCCACCACAGCTCACTACCAAAATAATACTTCCTGTGCCAAAATGAATGAACGATGGGTATGTTCATTTATGGCATGCATGGTGATATGCTCTTTACAACTAAGGAAGATCTTCCTGACGAGGGCATGGAAAAATGTTTGGCATTCCTGCCATTTACCCACTGGTCATGTTACCAGAGGATAAAATTTACATCACTGGCCTAGATAATGAACTGACTTTGCTATGTGCATAATCTAAGTTCAAGTCTGGTCTCTCCACACTGAAGGAAGTTTTGGTGCTATGGTTTTTTTTTTTTTTTCTCTCTCTCTATCTGAAAAAAAAAATGTTGGCCTGCAACAGTGAAGCACTAGCAGACAGATTTTTCTTTCTTTTTTAAATTTATTTTATTTATTATTTTCATTTATAAAAATGAAACACTGACAAAACCATAGGATAAGAGAGGTACAACTCCACACAGTTCCCACTACCACAACTCTGTATCCCATCCCCTCCCTTGAGATTTCAGCTTATGGTCAGAAAGAAGTCCTTAGTAGGACTATAAAAATGTTGAACGCTCTCTTATGAAATACTTCACCAGAGACTTGAGAACTATGCAAGTTGATATTATAAGAAATTGGAAATAGATATAAATGATATTCAAGATCCTCTCCATTTATTATTATTGTTACTATTATTGGATATTCACTGTTCCAGGCTGACTTTGTCAAGTAGGAGAGAGAGACTAAGAGAGACAAAGAGAAAGATACATGACATAGTAATCCCATGTTGTATACTTGGGGGCTTGAGCTTGGGTTCTGCACATGGCAAAACAGGCACCCTACCAGGTGAGCTATACTGTTGGTCAGGATTCTCCCCAGATTTTTAAATCTAGTATCATGTAACTTGACCTTTAATATTATTTTTAGATCTGGATAGTGAATGGTCAGATCTGACTGCTTAAATAAAATTACTAATACTTATGTTGCAGCCCATATGCCTATTTTGAAAGTGAAGACAAAATTCATATTCAATTTATTTAACATAAAATTTAACATAATATTGGTAATATATCAGCATATTATTGCTGACTCACAGTGTTATGCCACTGTATTGTGAAAGTAGAATGGATGACTCTTTGTCCTTAAGCTAATATTTTCTTTCTTTCTTTTTTTTAAGCTAATATTTTCTTACCATCATTGGTTCACGTCCCCAGAAAGAATGGATAGAAAGTGGAGAAATAATGACCCTACCATTAGCAGTGAGATTATCTTGCCATTAAAGGGAGCCCTGAAATATTCTGGTGTGTCATCAACATTCAAAATAAGACTGTAAGATTTTTTTAAAAATTTTATTTATAAAATGGAAATATTGACAAGACCATAGGATAAGAGGGGTACAATTCCACACAACTCCCACCATCAAAACTCTGTATCCCATCCCTTATCTTGAAAACTTTCCTATTCTTTATCCCCCTGGGAGTATGGACCCAGGATCATTATGCAGAAGATGGATGGTCTGGCTTCTGTAATTGCTTCTCTGCTGAACATGGGTGTTGGCAGGTTTAGCCATACTCCTAAAAGGCTGTAAGATTTAAATCTGGCCTACCTATTCCTTATGTTAGTCAAGTTTCCTGATGGCTTTACCTGCCTATTATCTTACTATTTTGAGCTCCCTAACTCCCCAGGCCCTTTCTCTCTACCACAAATGGTTTCTTGCACTGTATTCACCATTAATATAGGGTGACTATGTGGTGATACCCTCTATCCCTACTTTTAACAGATTAACAGCTAATAAACACTATGCAACACCTTCTCCTCTCAACCTCTTCTTAAAACACAGAGTTTGGTTTGCCAACATTGGTGTATTTAAAGCCTCCAAAATTCCATGAAAGACTTTAGAAAGGACAGGAAATCTTCCAAAAAATCAATCCATGGATAAACCACTCATCTGAGAACAGCCTTGGGGATCTTAGAGTCATACATAAAGAAAGTGTATTTGAAATGGAATTCCCCACTTTATTCCTGATACACTAGACTGAAGAGAATATTGGAATTATGTTATCTTGGAGGGAGGCAGATAAGAATAAGAAGATCATTATTTAGGTAATATAGATTTCATCTCAAAAGGGAAATTTTGTCTTTTTAGAAAGGGATATCACTCAACTTTCCAAAGGCTTTGCAGTGAAAAGACTATAACCTACTTTCTCTCCTACCCTCATCCTACTTTCCCCTTGTCTCTGAATTTCCCCTCCCTCCACAAACATAGAAATGGAACAGTTAGTATTTTTCCTATGTCAGTAGCCAGAACTTATATTGAAAACTTTAAAAGCTCTAGTCAATACAATTTTGAGACCACAGAATATTAGACAAGAATATATCTGAGATGAGATAAGTTGGATAATTATGTTAGTACAGAATAGAACAGTATATAATATGTAGGGTAGAGGACAAAGCATACAGTATGCATATAGTTCAGCTAACTGGATTTCTCATACCAATGAGTTAGTTACCTTAAAATGGTGTAAATATTTTACAAAAATATAAATATTTGTAGAAACTGGGTGGCTGTAGGTAGCATAATAGTTATTCAAAGAGACTCTCATGCTTGAGGCTCCAAAGTCTCAGGTTCAATTTCCTGAACTACCATAAGCTAGAGTTGAACAGTGCTCTGATAAAAAATAATTGCACGAGTTAAGCGCACATGGTGTAAATCGCAAGGATCGGTGTAAGGATCCCAATTCGAGCCCCCGGCTCCCCACCTGCAGGGGGGTCGCTTCACAGGTGGTGAAGCAGGTCTGCAGGTGTCTTTCTCTCCCCCTCTCTATCTTCCCCTCCTCTCTCCATTTCTCTCTGTCTTATTCAACAACAATGAAAGCAATAACAACAATAATAACAACAAGGGCAACAAAAGGGAAAAAATAGCCTCCAGGAGCAGTGGATTCATAGTGCAGGCACCGAGCCCCAGTGATAACCCTGGAGGTAAAATAATAATAATTGCAAAAATTTATTTGTGTCCTTGTTTGAGGCATAATTTATGGGACTAAACTGTTTCTTTGCCTTTAGGTAGGTAGTTTTTTTTTTTTTTTTTTTTTTTAAATCTGTGCCTTGTTCCTTATCTCCAAACAGATATCATACCGCATAGTGATGTGACTCACCATACCTGTGGGTTAGGGTTGAGCTCTGGCACGATTTTCGAGGTGCTATAGCACTGGTGTCACCCTAAGCTCCATATCCCTTCTATTTGGTGGAAAAATAATCTTCACAGAGCAGTAAAATCATGGATGTATTAGGCCCCTGGACGTGTGTGTATGTGTGTGTCTGTGTGTGTGTGTGTGTGTGTGTGTGTGTGTGTGTAAACTGGAGATATATTTTACAAGACAGACATTGCCTCTGGGGTGCAATTCACATCTCCCAAAAAATATGTGCCAGAATATCCCCCCATCACCAAAGTTCCACCCAAGTAGCCATTTCTTGTGACCAAGACTCTCTTTATTTCTGTAACCTTGCTTGTTTCTGTTGATTTAAGAAGACTTAAAACCAACCATAAAAGCTTGATGCTTTTACTGATTCTTCACACATTCAACTGGACAGAGGTGACTCTGGGACAGTTAAGTCATTGCACTGTGGTAATGATGTCTAATGATAACATGACCCTGTGCTAGAGAAATGCCCAATAATCTCATCTGCTTAACTCTATACAGGATATTGACCTTTAATACTTAGCAAGCTCTTTTTCCCCCCATGCAGATCACATACTCCTTGGAGATAGATCATATTGACATTTCCAATATAGTTATTATGATCTGCTTACATGAATTTGTGACTGGGTTAATTTCTTCTTATTCCAGCAATCCAGCTTCTTTTTTACTTCAAAATACTTACTTATTTATTATTATATTTTAGGTAGAGGCAGAGAGAGATTGAAGGAGGCCATAGCACTAAAGCTTCCTTCAGTTCAGTGGAGGCCAGGCTGTACCTTGGTCATGGACATGGCAAAGTAATACACTATCCCAGTGAGCTTTTTCACTAGCTTTTAAAGGTTTAATTTTATTTGTTACATATGAGAGAGAATTTCATATGAGACAGAGAGAAGAGAGACAAACCAGGGCACCACTCTAGTCCATGTGGTGTTGGGGATTGTAACAGGAACCATAGGCACAAAAGTTCAGTGCTCTACTATCTATATTATTTCTTTAGTCATTGCAATCCAGTGTTATCTGCCCCTTGTGCTTCTTCACTAATTTCCCCTGGTGGTTGTATCTACAGCTCAGTATCAGTACATATACCACTTTCCAGATAAACCAACTCAGGATCTTTTGAAAGTCAATGCTAGGGTCAGGTGGTACACTTGGTTGAACACATATCAACATGTGCAAGAACCTTGATTCAAGCTCTTGGACCCCACCTGCAGGGGGAAAGCTTCATAAGTGGTGATGCAGTGTCACAGGTCTCTTTATCTTCCCTTTCCCTATCAATTTCTCTCTGTCTTTATCCAAAATAAATAAAAAAAAAAGGAAAATAAAAAGAAAAGTCAGTGTGTTTTCTTGGGATCGTTTACAACTCTCTTTTGTTGGCATTCTTTCTCTCCAGAACTGGACTGGAAGCTATCATGGAGACTTATGCATTCTGGAGACCTCCTGTACGCACACTTACTTTTGAGGACTTCACCACCATGCAAAAACAGCAAGGTAATAAAGCTCAAGGACAAGGCCTCTGCTTAGAGATAAGGCCTGGGAAATGGTGGGGGTTGAACCAAGTATAGGAACATAGCCTAGCTATGGGTTACACCAGTTCTCCTAGAATGAGGAGAATTGGGGGTTTTGTAAATAGCCACAGTATCACCACTTGTGCCAAAAAACTGGTTCCAGAATGGTATTTCACCTGGCACTCAAAACTCTCTCACTTCCTATAAGCAAGCTTATCAGTTCCTGGTAATGACAGTGGTGGATTTTGTTTCTGTAAATACTCACTTAGCCTTTGATATTTGAAGGGTTAAATTTATTTGGTTTATGTGGCATCCATTATTAGTTCTCTCATTCTTGTTTTGTAGATGAGGGCTCCTGACAGTGGAATTGAATTACTCAAGCTTTCACAGAGGACAGGGAAACTATAAGTGAATGTGACTACTACAGATTAATCTTTGTTTTTGTTTGTTTTTTTTGTATATGGAACAAGCCCTTATGTGTTTGGGTCAGATGGTCTTTTTCTCCTTTAGTCATTTGTACTTTTCATCCAATTAAATATTTTTATTTTTTATTTATTATTTATTTTGGATAGAGAAAAAAATTGAAAGAGAAAGGAGAGATAACTGCTTCACCACTCATGAAGCTTCCTCCCCATTCAGGGGTTTGAATGTGGGTCTGTAGGCATTGTAACATGTTCATTCTACTGGATGCACCGCCATTTGGCTCCTTCTTCTGATTTTTAATCTCCTTTCCCTTTTAGCTCAGGTTGAGAAGTTGAAGCCATGTGAAAAGAAGGCTCACAGGTTGATTTTTGCTTTAATTTTTCTTCAGCCTGGTTACTGACTCAGAGATGTTGGAAAGGGTAAACTATCAAATTTTTTTTTAATTTTAAAATTATCTTTACTTATTTATTGGATAGAGACAGTCAGAAATTGAGAGCAAGGGGAAGATAGACAGAGAGAGAGAGAGACATCTGCAGCACTACTTCACCATTTATGAAGCTTTCCCCCTGCAGGTGGGTACTAGGGGCTTGAACCCAGGTCCTTGTGCATTGTAACACATGTGCTCAACCGGGTACACCACTGCCCAGCCTCAATCATCAAATGTTTTTAGTCTCCCTTTCCATTTACCTCTGCCACATAGTTAAACTGATCAATACTATAGTCCGAGTTTATTCTGCTCCGGAGGCCACTGTTAATAAAGTCAGAATGATTTCATTAAACAGATTTTCTTTGAACAAGTAGACTAATGGTTTGAGTGCCAAGCAATACACATTTCATATCTTAAAAAATTTTGCAGCTCATCATAGTTTCTAATATGACTGTTTTGCACACATTTCCTGGGATCATGAAACATATACCTTAATCTTCCACAGCCAAGAGCCAAGATGATCTTGAGGAGAAACTCAGACATAACAGTCTATATGTGATAAATACAGTTTCATGGAATTCAGTGGAAAATACAGCTTCTTAGAGCTGAACTTTATTGTGTGTTTTTTAAAATTAATTAATTAATTATTTTTAAAATTTAAATTATTTCTTATTGGGGAATTAATGTTTTACATTCAACAGTAAATACAATAGTTTGTACATGCATAACATTCCCCAGTTTCCCATTTAACAATACAACCCCCACTATGTCATTTATCATCCTTCATGGACCTGTATTCTCCCACCCACCCACTCCAGAGTCTTTTACTTGGGTGCAATATGCCAATTCCAGTTCAGGTTCTACTTGTGTTTTCTTTTCTGATCTTGTTGTTCAACTTCTGCTTGAGAGTGAGATCATCCCATATTCATCCTTCTGTTTCTGACGTATTTCATTCAACATGATTTTTTCAAGGTCCATCCAAGATCGGTTGAAAACAGTGAAGTCACCATTTTTTACAGCTGAGTAGTATTCCATTGTGTATATATACCACAGCTTGCTCAGCCATTCATCTGTTGGTGGACACCTGGGTTGCTTCCAGGTTTTGGCTATTATAAATTGTGCTGCCAAGAACATATGTGTACACAGATCTTTTTGGATGGATGTGTTGAGTTCCTTAGGATATATCCCGAGGAGAGGAATTGCAGCGTCATAGGGTAGGTCCATTTCTAGCCTTCTGAGAGTTCTCCAGATTGTTCTCCACAGAGGTTGGACCAATTTACATTCCCACCAGCAGTGCAGGAGGGTTCCTTTGACCCCACATCCTCTCCAGCATTTGATGCTGTTACCTTTTTTTGATGTATGACATTCTCACAGGAGTGAAGTGATAATCACATTGTTGTCTTTATTTGCATTTCTCTGACAATCAGAGACTTAGAGCATTTTTTCATGTGCTTCTCGGCCTTTTGGATCTCTTCTGTGGTGAATATTCTGTCCAAGTCCTCCCCCATTTTTGGATGGGGTTATTTGTTGTCTTGTTGTTGAGCCTGGCAAGCTCTTTATATATGTTGGTTATTAAACTCTTATCTGATGTATGACATGTAAAGATCTTCTTCCATTCTGTGAGGGGTCTCTTGGTTTGGGTAGTGGTTTCTTTTGCTGTGAAGAAGCTTTTCAATTTGATGTAGTCCCATAGGTTTATACTTGCCTTAGTCTTCTTTGTAATTAGATTCGTTTCATTGAAAATGTCTTTAAAATTTATGTGGAAAAGAGTTATGCCAATATTTTCCTCTAAGTACCTGGTAGTTTCTGGTCTAACATCCAAGTCCTTGATCCACTTGGAATTTACTTTTGTATTCGATGAAATACAGTGATTCAGTTTCATTCTTCTGCATGTTTCAACCCATAGTTTCCAACACCATTTGTTGAAGAGACTCTGCTTTCCCCATGTTATAGTTTGGGCCCCTTTGTCAAAGATTAGACGTCCATAGGTGTGGGGCCTCATTTCTGGGCTCTCAATTCTATTCCACTGGTCAGTGTGTCTATTCATGTTCCAGTACCAAGCAGTTTTAATGACAATGGCCCTATAATACAGTTTGAGATCTGGGAGTGTGATGCCTCCAGTTCTGTTCTTTTTTCCTCAAGATTGTTTTGGCAATTCTAGGTCTTTTCTGGTTCCAGATAAACATTTGTAGCATTTTTTCTATTCTCCAAAAAAACGTGCTTGGGATCTTGATGTGGATAGCATTAAATTTGTACATGGCTCTGGGTAATATATTCATTTTGATGATGTTAATTCTTCCAACCCATGAACATGGAATATCTTTCCACTTCTTTGTGTCTTTTTCAATTTCTTTGAGTAGTGACTCATAATTTTCAGTATACAAGTCTTTCACTTCTTTGGTTAGGTTTACTCCTAGATATTTTATTGTTTTTGTTGCTATAGTAAAAGAAATTGATTTCTGGATTTCAATTTCTCCTTAGTGTTTGCATAGAGGAATGCCACTGACTTTTGAATGTTAATTTTGTAGCCTGACACCTTACTGTATTGCCTGATGATTTCCAAAAGCTTCTTGCTGGATTCCTTAGGTTTTTCCATATATACTATCATGTCATCTGCAAATAAGGAGAGTTTGACTTCTTCTCTTCCAATCTGTATCCCTTTAATTCCTTGCTCCTGCCTGATTGCTATGGCAAGAACTTCCAACACTATGTTGAATAGTAATGGTGATAGTGGGCAGCCCTGTCTAGTACCTGATCTGAGTGGAAATGCTTCCAGTTTTTCACCATTGAGTATGATGTTGGCTGTAGGTTTGCTATATATAGTCTCCACTATCTTCAGGAATTTTCCATCTATTCCCATTTTTTGTAGTGTTTTGATCATAAAGGGATGTTGTATTTTGTCAAAGGCTTACTCTGCATCTATTGATATGACCATGTGGTTTTTGGTCTTGCTTTTGTTGATGTGGTGGATCACATTGATTGATTTATGTATATTAAACCAACCTTGCATGCCTGGGATAAACCCCACTTGGTCATGATGAACAGTCTTTTTGATATACTGCTGTATCCGGTTGGCTAGAATTTTGTTCAATATTTTCGCATCTATGTTCATCAGAGATATTGGCCTGTAATTTTCTTTTTTGGTTGTGTCCCTGTCTGCTTTTGGTATCAGGGTGATATTGGCTTCATAGAAGCTGGCAGGGAGTATTCCACTGTCTTCAATCTTCTGGAAGACTTTTAACAGTATAGGTATTAGCTCTTCTTTGAAGGTTTTGTAGAATTCATTTGTAAAACCATCTGGTCCAGGACTTTTATTTTTGGGGAGATTTTTGATAACTGTTTCAATTTCATTAGCTGTGGTGGGCCTGTTAATGTTATCCACTTCCTCTTTACTTAGTTTTGGAAGTTGGTAGGTATCCTGGAAATCATCCATTTCTTCCAGGTTCTCTAGCTTGGTGGCATATAGTTGTTCATAGAAGCCTCGCATGATATGTTGAATTTCTGCGGTGTCTGTTGTGATATCTCCTCTTTCATTTACTATCCGATTTATTTGGGTCTTCTCCATTTTTTGTTTTGTGAGTCTGGCTAAAGGTTTGTCTATTTTGTTTACTCTTCCGAAGAACCAACATTTACTTTCATTGATCTTTTGTATGGTTTTCCTATTCTCAACGTTATTTATTTCTGCCCTAACTTTAGTGATTTCTGTCCTTCTGGTTTCTTTAGGGTTCCTTTGTTGTTCTTCTTCTAGGTCTTTAAGATGTGCAATCAGGCTGTTTATTTGTGCTTTTTCTTCTTTCCTAATATGTACTTGTATAGCTATGAACTTCCCTCTTAGGACTGTTTTAGCTGTGTCCCAAATATTTTGATAGCTTGTGTCTTCTTTTTCATTGAATTTTCACTTTCATTGATTTCTTCCTTGATTTCCTCTTTGACCCAGAAGTTGTTAAGAAGTGTACTGTTGAGCTTCCACATTTTGGCACTGTTACTAATCTTTTGTTGATTGTTAAGTATTAGTTTAATTCCATGTGGTCTGAGAAGATGCTTGGGATGATTTCAATGCTCTTGAATTGGCTGATGCTGTCTTTGTGGCCTAATATATGGTCTATCCTTGAGAATGATCCATGTGGATTTGAGTAAAATGTGTATTCCAGTTTCTTGGGATGAATGACTCTGAAAATGTCCAATAGTTCTAGTTTATCTATCTCTTCATTTAGCTCCCTTATGCCTTTACTGATTTTCTGCCTGGATGATCTGTCAAGTTGAGAGAGTGGGGTGTTGAAGTCCCCTACTATGATTGTGTTACTGTTAATATATTGCTGTAGCTCTTTCAGTAGAAGTTTGATGTATTTAGATGGCTTTTCATTGGGTGCATAGATGTTAATAATTGTTAAGTCCTCTTGATTGACTGGTCCTCTGAGCATTATGTAGTGTCCATTCCTATCTTTTTTAATCTTATCTATTTTAAAGTCTATCATGCCAGATATGAGAATAGCTGCTCCTGCCCTTTTTTGTGGGCCATTGGCTTGTTTGATAGTTTTCCATCCTTTCACTTTAAGTCTGTGTTTGTCTTGTTGAGTTAGGTGGGTTTCCTGTAGAAAACATATTGTTGGGTTGTGTTTTCTGATCTATCTTCCTGCTCTGTATCTTTTAATAGGTGAATTCAGGCCATTGACATGTATTGATAATCAAAGATTAAAGATATTTTAACGCCATTCTTGTAGAGTTTTAGAGTGTTTTGATATATGTCCTATTTGTGGTGGTCTGGTTGTTTATAGGAGACCTTTCAGAACTTCTTTCAGGGCAGGTTTGGTGATGGTTGTTTCCTTCAACTGTTGCTTGTCTGAGAATGTTTTGCTGCCTCCATCTAGTCTGAATGGCAGTCTAGCAGGATATAGTATTCTTGGCTGAAAGCCTTTCTCATTGAGTACTCGATAGATATCTTGCCATACTCTTCTGGCCTGTAGTGTTTGTATGGAGAAGTCTGCTGCTAATCTTATGGGTTTTCCTTTGTAGGTGACTCTTTGTTTTTCTCTTGCAGCCTTCAGGATCCTTTCTTTATCCTTATTCCTTTCCATTCTAAGTATGGTATGTCTTGGTGTCTTTAGGTCTGGGTTAATTCTGTTTGAGACCCACTGGGCTTCTTGAATTTTTATGTCTTTGATGTTGTCTAGATTAGAGCAGTTTTCAGCTACTATGGCCTGGAAAATGCTTTCTTCCTCTCCTTCTCTTTCTTCCTCTGGTATGCCAATAATGCGTATATTGTTTCTTTTGAAGTCATCCCATAGGACTCTGTTGTTGTTTTCAGCATCTCTTAATCTCTTTTTGAGATCTCTTACTTCTTTTGTAGTTGTCTCTAATTCATCCTCAATCTTGCTAATTCTGTCTTCAGCCTCATAGATTCTATTCTCTCTGCTCTCTACTGTTTTCTGGAGTTCATCTATTTTGTCGCCCTGCTCTGATACTGTTTTAGCTTGTTCAGCTAGTTGCATTCTTAGCTCAGCGATTTCAGCTTTCAGCTCTCTAATAACCATGAGATAATTAGTATTTTCTTCCATATTCTCATTTGTTGTTCTTGCATTTCTGATTATAATTTTTTCAAATTATTTACTCACTCCTGTTATTATTTCCTTAGCTAATGTTTGGATGTTGAACTCATTTTGTGTTTCACCTTCTGGAGGACTTTTAGCTGGACTCTTGTCCTGGTTCAATTCACGAATATTTTTTCTTGTTGTTTTAACCATTTTATATATTATGTTATGAGTTCCCTTTATCAGTACTTTTCAAATTATTGATTACTATTGCCTGGATTGACTTGTGTCTAAGTAAATTAATTAAAGGTTCACAGTGGTGGAAGTTAACAGGTGTTTCAATCCCTGAGTTGGAGCTCAGTGGTTTAAAAGCCTCTTTTTTTTTTTTTCCTTCCCTGTAGGCTATGGGAGCCTGAGGGCTTTTAAACTATCAATAGGCTTCTTAGCTTAATCACTGACTCCTGACCAAGAGATAAAGCAGAGTGTGGTAGAGATAATCCAGTGGTTATGCAAAGAGACTTTCACAGCTCCTCAGCTATGCCACCGAGGTATAGGTCTTCTGAGTTTCCTGGTTAGATCTCTGTCCCCTGGTGTCCCTTCCTGTCGCTGCTCCAGATTCTGAGGGTAATAGCAATGGAGACTCAGAGTTGCACTTGGTGAGTCTCTGGGGAGTCCTCTCCTCCCTTAAGCTGTCCCCTTGTTGGTGGAGCAGACTGGAGGTGGTGTCTCAACTGATAAACTGCTGAACTGTTAGCAGTCACTTAATCTCTCCTTAGGCCACTCTCTCCTCTCTGTCACCAGCCACACGTGTTTGTACTCACCGGTGATTTACTGGGTTCCTGTGGTCATTCTAGTCCTGTCTTGTTTCGGTCCCGGGTGGTCTCCTTTGTTATTCCTAGTTGATCTGGGAGAGGAGAGGAGAGCTAATTTATTTTTTATTTAAGAAAGGATAAATTAACAAAACCATAGGGTAGAAGGGGTACAACTCCACACAATTACCACCATCCAATCTCCATATCCCATCCCCTCCCCTGATAGCTTTTCCATTCTCTATCCCTCTGGGAGTATGGACCCAGGGTCATTGTGGGTTGCAGAAGGTGGAAGATCTGGCTTCTGTAATTGCTTCCCTGCTGAACATGGGCGTTGACTGGTCGGTCCATACTCCCAGTCTGCCTCTCTCTTTCCCTAGTGGGGTGGGTCTCTGGGAAGCGGAGCTCCAGGACACATTGGTGGGGTCTTCAGTCCAGGGAAGCCTGGCTGGCATCCTGATGGCATCTAGAACCTGGTGGCTGAAAAGAGAGTTAACATACAAAGCCAAACAAATTGTTGAACAATCATGGACCCAAAGGTTGGAATAGTGGAGAGGAAGTGTTAGGGGGTACTCACTGCAAACTCTAGTGTACTTCTGCTTTCATATATTTATTTTGCACCAGTTTATGGATACGTGTGAACATATGCTCTCTCTCACAGAACTTGTTCTATATCTAGGATTTGGGACTTTGTTAGAAAGTGAACCACCTGGCATGGAATTAGATAATACTATGAAAGGAAAGGTCTCACCCGAGTAATGAAGCTGAAGGGTTGTCATTCCACACTTGAATTCTCTGGACACAGTCTGAGCTGAAGCATGTTGAGGTGGCAATTGTTGCGTTGATTAGGTTGCGATTGGCAGATGCAATATTATTTGATATGGATTGGGAGAGGCTTGTGGGAAAATGGGCCCTATCCTAAGCTTCCAGGACTGGGAGAAATATAGGCTCTGTAGTGAAGATGTGAGGTTCCTGCTGTCTTAGGGTTCAAAAAGACAATGGATAGTTAATGTTATAATCACATTATTTGGTTGATTGGGTTAACTTTTAAAATTTCTTTTGTTAGGGTTTGCTTTATTATACCCAGTATCTTGTATATAGCTGTGCCACTGGTTGCTTCTGATCTACTTGGTCTAGGCTTTTGAAAAAGACCACATATCAAATGCACAGCCTATATATTAAAAAGACTCAGTCTGTGTTTCAAAAACTTCGAGACATACAATTAATTTCCCCCCTCTCATATTAATTAACTAATGATTTATATGACTACATTTTACTAGGAATGTACATAAACACCATTCCCACCACCAAAAGACTTTGTCCCATCCCACCCACCCACCGGCCCAGGAAGCTGCATGTCTACTCCTCACCACAGGGTTTTTACTTTGGTGCCCTACTTTCAATTTAGTCAGACCCTGCTTTTAGTTTCCCTTTCAGATCTTCTTTCTCAACTTCTGTTGATGAGTGGGATCATTCCATACTCATCTTTATCTTTCTGACTTAGCTCACTTAACATAATTCCTTCTAGCTCTGTCCAAGATGGGTCAGAGAAGGTGGGTTCATTGTTCTTGATAGTTGTATAGTATTCCATTGTGTATATATGCCACAGCTTTCTCAGCCACTCATCTGTTGTTGGGCACCTGGGTTGCTTCCAGGTTTTAGCTATTATGAATTGTGCTACTATGAACATAGGAGTACACACCTCTTTTTGGTTGGGTGTTATGGAGTCCTTGGGGTATAACCCCAGGAGAGGAATTACTGGATCATATGGAAGGTCCATGTCTAGCCTTGTTAGAGTTCTGCAGATTGCTCTACACAGAGGCTGGACCAATTTACATTCCCACCAGCAATGCAAAAGGGTTCCTCTGTCCCCACAGCCTCTCCAGCATTTGTTGTATTGTGGTTTGTTAAGTGGTTATAACCTCCCTTCCCAGTTTCACTTGTAAATACTGAAAGATCTAGATACATTTCTAGACATAGTTATTTTTTTGCTGACACTCCACTTGGTAATACAACATTCCTGACTTATGGTCTACTAGTTGGACAGGGCCCATCTGTACCTGCTGGCTTAAGAAAACAAACTCTGTTCTGCCTCTAAATGCTAAAGACTACTATCCATTTGCTGCTGAAATACTTAACTTTCCAGTTTTAGGAAATTGTGTGTATATGGACACACATGTATAATTATTATCAATTGTACATATGTTAATAGCTATCTTTCTGTATCAGTATCTATCATCTACCTGTCTGTCATCTATCTCTGTAATACAAACCAAGCATCTTCCTCTCCTGTTGTCTTACTGTTTAAAATATTTATTTATTTATTTCCTTTTTGTTGCCATTGTTGGATAGGACAGAGAGAAATGGAGAGAAAGATAGGAGAGAAAGGAGCGGAAGACAGAGAGGGGGAGAGAAAGACAGGCACCTGCAGACCTGCTTCACTGCCTGTGAAGTGACCCCCTTCCCCCACAGGTGGGGAGCTGGGGGTTCGAATCAGAATCCTTATGCCATTCCTTGCGCTTTGTGCTAAGTGCACTTAACCTCATGCACTACTGCCTGACTCCTCTGTTATCTTATTTTTACTGTCAAATAGACTCAAGGGTGTCTTTCCTCCACTTAGCATGCTAGGAATATCTTTGTTTCTGTTAAGTCAGGATAATTTCAGTGTATATTAAAGGGGGGGTTCTGTTTACATTTACTCATTTTTATTTATTTTTAATCTTTAAATTTCAGGGTTATATTTAAGTTTTAAAGATTTTTTTTTAAAAAATATATGATAGAGAGAGGTAGAGATAAAGAGATACCAGAGCACTACTGTGGCATATGTGATGCAGAAACCTCAAATATACAAAGCACACAATAACTGTATTGAAATAACTTTGGTTTATAATTATTTTGGGCTCCAGGAGTACAACATACTAGTTTAAAATTTGTATCTGCTACATTTGTATCTGTATATGATTGCAAACGCTAGAAGAAGAATGATTGCCACAAAAAGTCTAATTTCCATCTATAACCAGTAATCTCTCTTTACCTGCTTTGCAGCCTGCCTTCACCTTTACTTCTCTTTTTCTGTCCAACATTCTGTTTTCAGGATCCCAGGAATTTTTAAACTAACGTGACTCTGATGTGGGGCAGGCCCATCTAGGCTTTGAGAATACTTTATATTCTCTTCTGGGGAGTCTCCTTTACAATTTGTACATTAAATTAGGTTTGAATATAAATAACTGAAGTCTCTCTTGCTTTAAAGGTGAATATGATAATTAAAAGCAGATATGTTCTGGCATCTGATTACTTGGGTTGGTCTCTTCATAGCTTGCTGATCTTAAGTAAGACCCTCATCCTTTCTGATAAGTAGTTTTCTCATACACAAGATGGAAGAATAGAATCATTATGAGTATTGAAGTGAGATAATACATTTAAAAAAACGTAATGGTAAAGTGCAGGTTGTGCAAAGCACAAGGACCGGCATAAGAATCCCGGTTTGAGCCCCGGCTCCCCACCTGCAAGGGAGTTGCTTCACAAGCGGTGAAGCAGGTCTGCAGGTGTCTATCTTTCTCTCCCAATCTCTGTCTTCCCCTCCTCTCTCCATTTCTCTCTGATCTATCCAACAACAATGACATCAATAACAACTAAAACAATAAAAAAGGGCAACAAAAGGGAATAAATAAGTAAATAAAAACATAATGATCACTCTTTTCTTACTAATTATCACTGCCACTGTGATATCATTATCTCCATCCTTAACCCTCCTTATGTCTCTACATAAATATGTAAGAGGAAGATGCATCAAAGACAGGAGATAACACTTTTTGTGGGGTTAATGACTGAAAATATAATTAGAGAATTCATCTTCACAGGGGTGAGGTGAGAGAAACAATCTAAAATTTCCATCCTTTTTTTTTTTTCATTTGTAGAGGAGAAATGGAATTTCAAGAAGTAATTTACACCACACAATGTGACAGAAGCAGGTTAATGCACCTTCAAGGTTTATTACCACTTTGAGTCCCTTATCATTCTTCTATGGCAGAGGTTTTATGGGATTTGGGAGATCTGGGTCTTTATCTTTGATGTCTACTAAGTTTCTATTTCAATCTTGATCAAGTTACTTATGCTGGAAGCTCCAGTTTCCTCACTTACCA